>NC_068355.1:193935468-194174133 GCF_020536995.1 Dreissena polymorpha | reverse complement strand
TTATGCTCGTAAACCATTTCGCTTCCTCCTAGCGAAACTAAAATATGTATTCGGGATTTAAATATTTCAAAAATAAGGAATATTAAAGCAATCTTAAAACAACGCAAATTCAATGATTGTCATGTCGTCGATCACTAACGCAACTTTTAACGTTTGACTTTTAATCAGGAAAATAACGTTTTAGTAAGCGAGCCGCAGATCTTAGTTGGTGTTTTTTTTAGTAATGTTTGACGATCATTTAACCAATAAAAAGTAATCGACCTCAAATTAATGCGGATGATCCCGATAATCAATGTGTTGTTTTGTCGATGAGAACATTGACAGTTCGTTCGCATATAATTGTTTTCCAGTAATTTCAATCGGTCATTTTCAAAATTACCAGAGTAAAAGGTGGGAGCAGTGGATTAATGGTAGGACGCTGGCTTAGAGATCGAGAGGTCCAAATCCCGCCCTGACCACTGGAAATTTCCTGAGCAAGAAATTTATTCCATATTTGCTCCTCTCCACCCAGGTGTATAAATGTGCTGTGGCTGCACACTGCGCCGAATGTTGACGGACGACTTATGGCCCAGTGATCGGGGGGGGGGGGGGGGGGGGGGTGAAAGTGAAGCGCCTCTGAACGCACATATTGTATGAAAAGGGCGCTATATAAATGTGGTTAAAAGGTGTCCGTACGCAACATGTTCTGTGTTGAGATTTAGTTGTACGTTCTTTAAATTTCATTTAACATACATGTAAATATGATTACGTAGCTAACTGTCCAAATATCGAACAAAGTAACTGCACAATGCTTTTTCCATTATAATGCGACAACTTTTATTGACGAAATCATATAATTTAATTGAGGGAATAATACTTTTATTATTTGTGTAGTCGTGTGTAAGAAAACGGAAGGTTTCAGTATGGCGCCGCTAAAACATGCCTCAAATATTCAGACAATATTTCGTCGTTAGACATACACAAGAACAAACTATTTCTTTGTAAGACAAAAAAGCTATAAAAAAATCTGTGCGGAACTTCGTTATCTTTTGGAAACACGGCATTGTGTGGGGACGAGTTTTACCCGTAGTGTATTTTGTTATGTTTATATCTTTAGCCTTATATGACGCGTGAGACTCTTTCCGATGGTACAATTTAGGTTAAGAATACTTAGTCATTGCGGCGGAATATGATTGATATTTGGTTGAAAATGATATACTACTGTAGAGCTTTCTGATATAATTAAGGAACTATGTTGTAACTTATGTGCTCCATCCATTTGCGAGTTATATTTGATCGTTTCTTGTAAAGGTATACCGCAAATAATAGTCTTCATTTTTTATTATAAATCAAACATGAGTATTCGATTATGGGTGTACTAGTAATCGCTAATTTTTCTGAATGTTCACAGGTTGACCGCTATTACAAAAAGCTAGACTATTGAGTGACGCCGCTTTAATGAAATTTTGCGTTTACACAAAGTGGATTCTAAAAGACAATTTTGTGTAGGCGGAAAGTGTCGTCCATGACTAGAATATGCGGACTGCACAGTCTAATCTTGGACGATAATTTACCCACATGCATGCAGCCCAAGTGTCGTCCATGACTAGAATATGCGGACTGCACTGTCTAATCTGGGACAATAATCTACCCACATGCATGCAGCCCAAGTGTCGTCCCTGACTAGAAGGTGCGGACTGCACAGTCTAATCTGGGACGATAATTTACCCACATGCATGCAGCCCAAGTGGCGTCCCTGACTAGAATATGCGGACTGCACTGTCTAATCAAGGGACGATAATTAACCTACATGCATGTAGCCCAAGTGTCGTCCCTGACTAGAAGGTGCGGATTTCACAGTGTAATCTGGGACGATAATTGACCCACATGCATGAAGCCCATGTTTTCCAGAACGAGGCTCTATCATGTACTGTGAACGGAACAGATCACCAAAGGATCAATTGCATGCACGTGGACAATTATTTATGGCATACACGCATATAATCAATTAATAAAATCGCATCTATAATGATCAACGGTAAATCGTCCTCAATGTCCCTTAATAACACTTGTTTCGGTCTCCGAAAAAAACCACCAAATATTGATAAAACAGTTTCCAAAGAACACAGACAATAAGAGAAAATGTTACGCCACTTCAATATACGTTTTATGAGCAGTCTTTAAACGACGTCAAGAACTATTATTGCGTAAGTCATATTAGTTCAGAAACATGAGTTGTGTGTCCAAATTAAGCAATAAGGTAAACGATCTTCCAAAGCAATACCTTAATTATGAATATTTAAAAATACACATTAATGTTATTAGTGTTCCTGATAAAAATGGAAACTTGAAAAACATTATTCAAATTTTTTTTTTATTAAATAAAATAATCTTAGATGCCGGTTCATAAAAAAGTTAAATGATTTGAATAACATACACGTATACAAATGAGAAGCGTTCTGGGAAAACTGGGCTTAAAGCGTAAAGTGTCATCCTAGATACGCCTGTGAAGTCCGCACCTAATTATCAGGGACGACACTTTCATCTTTTAATGATTTTTTATCGTTTAAGGAGGTGTCTTCCAAATTTAATATCCAGTTTAGACGGAAAGTGTCGTTCCTGATTAGACTTAGACACTTACGCACATGTATAAAGCCTAGTTATCCCACAGCGCTGCTAAACTTACAACACGGCATATTCCCACTCCTGAGAAAATGGACAAATGCACTCCCATAGAGGAATTTTAAAGTCCAATGCCTTATCAACGAGGAAATGTAAGTTTTAGTAAATTTACAAAAAAGAAACATCGATATAATGTAATAAGAAATCTTTATTACAAACATGAGAAGAAGTGTTTAATGGCATCTGATACTTGTTTTACTAAATTGATTTAAATTTTGAAATTCCCATTATTTTCTTGAATTTATGGAAAAATATGTGAGTGTTTTAATGAAACTATGCTTTCGTCCCTGTACCAAACTAAAGCTGTGTACGCGGCCCGCTAGGCTCACTCGGTAACTCTACTTGTCCGTATAGCGAGAGATTAGTGATACATTGTCCACATTCCGGTCTAGTGACACTTACGATGTCTTTGCGGTTCCTGATACGGATTGTGTTAATCACATAAAAACGTTACAAGTTTGCGCTAACTTACAATTTATATGTATGCTTTTGAATCTGATCCACTTTAAATTACATAAAGCAGTAGCATCATGCTGTTTTCATATGGCCCGGCATCTGATATTGTTTTATATTCATGTATTAAGGAACATGTTCTAACATTCAGTCTAAACTTTCGTCAAAAATATTTGGGAGAAAAACGTTTAAAATAAGGTTTTAAAATACCATACAATTGCGCTGATTGGATGTTGGCATAAACTGCTTGAAATACCCGTTTACTGTATATTTTTACCCCGCTGCGTATGCATATGCATATAAACACGTCCAAACCAAAGTACTGCACACACATATAATTTTAATTATTTATGTATCATAACTGAACGAATTACCTTTTTGAAATGGATACAAACCTGACCAATGCATAAACTTGATTAATATTGTTTCACAAAGGGTGTATTTATTGCTAAAAGACCATAACGGACATATGTCAGTTGTTGTGTTTGGGGAGTTATTATTATCCGCTTGTTCACACTGAGTACAATGAAATACTTCTTAAAGTTAATTTATAAATATATTTCACACCAATTGTACCCGAAGTATCCCCGAGCACTAATAATTAATTTACTGACTAAACTTGCAAAAGTTAGTTTAAATGTTGATTACAGTTGCAATTTCCAGCTTCTCGGTATTAAAGTGTTTGCTGAAATACATTCAATGGTGACCACCAAACGACATTGGCCTTTAACGGGGATTGAAACCGGGTCGCCTACGTGAGAGGCTCGTGTATGGGCCGCTGCGTTAAACGGACATCTCTCTTGGTGAAGAACCAATAGTGCACTATGTCGCGGGAAATATTTCTAAGTTTATCTTATTGGTGGCGTCTTTGCAACAGCAGCCCGGTAGAACGCAACGATACACCGATGAGACGCAGACGCTGGGTTTCCGCGGAACGGCACAAAAATGGTATTTGGATCGCTTGAGACTACGACAATCTTATTGCATTCCGTCCATTGGGGTTCAGTAATAGACTGTCCCGCCTATGGCGTACTTATGCCTTATGGGCTGTTTATGGAATATAATAAATTAATCAACACCTTTAAGACCAATGTTTTTGACTTCAGAAATGTTTGATATTTCACGGAGAAGAAAAGCAACAATGCATCATAAAGTCAGACTTACATATAACAATTTTGCGGTCAAGACAGATCACACAATATACACAATAGTTGAAAATAGTTCAGGAGCCGATTGTCCGGATGACAAATTAATCGGGAGCCGATTTTTTTAACGAGAAGCTGATTGTCTGAAACATACCCTTTTCCAATTGCATCCAGCTTCCATTCTCCCTTACCCCCCCCCCCCTTCCCCACCCTTCCAAAAAGTGTTTTGTTTCAATACCTTTTACCTCGCATTGTTATATGATCGTGCACTTTTTTTATTAATTATAATATTTACCTACATTAATCTATTCTTCTTTTTTTCAAGATTTTTATAGATGCTAACAATTCCAAAATGAGCGTTTTCGCGTTTAAAAAATCCAAATTTTTACTTAAATTCTTTTGTCAAATTGAAATGCCCTGGCAGGCGACAGTCAGGGTGGAGTTAGTCTGTACACTAGGTTCATGGTATAATTGTATCATCGAGATCAATTTGTATACAAGGTAAAAAAAAGTATATAATTATGGCCCTTTCCGTTCACTTAAAACCCTTTCTGCGGATATGGGCCCTCTGCGCTCTTCAGTCATATCCATCGCGACATTATGAAGGGAGCAAAAGTGCCTCTTGTTCAGTGAATTTATGTGATTATTCAGCAACCGATAAGAACATTTTATTTAATTTTGCTGTATCGCAATTCGGCATGGCAACGATGATATCGCCGAATTGGAATAAGGAATTTTTTTACATTTTTGGTACGAAATTCGGAGGAACGAATTGATCTAAAAGAAGCTATTTTCACAACTCGATGCAGTAAACAACCGACCCGTAAACAACGCGGGAATATTTTATGTATTTCCAATAAACGACCATAAAGCTCAATTCTGCAACAGCAACGATGAAAGTGTGGTAGGCCCTTTTAATAATAAATCCATAGTGTTTTTTACCATATATTTAATTATAAATCATGACATTTTACCACATAATTACACTGATCATTCGCCCCACGACAGGTTCGATCCCGTTTGCATGGCCGAAGCTACACAACTTGGTTAGTGTTAATACTGTTTGATATGTGCAGACGTGCACACCAGATTAAATTTGAAAACAGATTTATATTGCAGATTGTGTTTTAGTTATGAACTGTTCTGGTTGTTTATTTTGCGGCTCGGTGCATTATAGAGCTAATAGTAACAAAGACAGGCCAAATTTTCTCTTTCATCAAACTATCAAGTGTTATAAGTTTTCTGGTAATATTGAGCTACACCTTAATGTAATACAATTACAAGGTGGCAGGTTGCCACCAGTAAAACAAGATGGATAGGGTATGACATCACATTTTCAGGCTACTTTAGAATATGCTGACATTGTTACTAATAGAAGCCTATCAATCTGCGTCGAGTCAACACATTGAGTGTGCTCAGATGCTATTATTTGCGTAAAAGTTAATTTTATCTTCTATTTATGTACGTCCATAAAATGTCTGCGTGTTCTTATACCTTGTTCTACTAACCATTGTAAAACTAATAAGCCCCTCCCCTCAAAAACAAAAAACATTAACAACAGCATCCAGAAAACGCCCAAATCTGCTTATATACGGTTGAATTCTGAAAAAATCCCCGATGGATGCCTATTTATCTGCGCCCAGTTAACATTCACATACGATTATATGGTCTTAATTGTATTATAGGCTAATGAAACCTCATCAATCTGCATCGAGTGGATACATTAAGGTTTTTTATACGGTATCAATTGCATTAAATAACTTATAAACTCTATTTATCTTTGTCCAAAGAATATTGGCATGTTCTTATGCAGATTTAATAGCGTCAAGACAACGATCACATCGTGCTTTTAAATCGGGTTTCATAAATGAAGGACCCCTTTAAAGCAGCAACCAGCTTTCAATCTCATTTGCTTATAAGGTCTATTTTACATTATAGAAGTTATGTACCATTAAAATTAATGGAGCTATATTGTTTTATTAGGGTTTATTTATTAGAGCATTGTACTCACGCTCATAAAGCAGAAAAACAAATTGCATACAAATGCAAGTCATAAAAATTCATTTAATAACATAATGTTTATACACTTACAGTACATTTGATACTTTATAAATTTTACTTCTTCTAAAGAAACAGTCGCTATTTTCGCCACTTATTATTACAGCAGACTTCGAATAATATTAGGGAATGATGCCTTTTTTATCATATCCCAACAGTTATGAAGTTAAGAGAAACATGAATATCGAGTGACAATACATGTTATAATAATATAGTATTAAGTGGATTTGTAATGTACCATATATTTGAACAAAATTAAAAATAGGAAACAATATAGGTGATGTAATTGAGGTATCTTCGTTTATAATAAATTTTATTTTAGGTATTAAGTTACAATTGTTTTAATACACAATGGGCTGTTATATTAGAAATCAATAAGCAGCTCTTTCTGACAAAAAAATGTTTATATTTGCACATGTAAAAGCCAACAAAAGCTATACCAGGGGACAAAAAATCCACTCGTCCGCTCGTATTGACGAGTGAAATCTTGAAAGGACGAGTGAATTTCCCTAAAGCTCTCGTCCTACAGGACGAGTGAAAAAAAACTGATGTTAAAATATGTATTTTCTGACCAGTAAGACTCTTTTTCATTAAATAAAATCATTTCTTTAAGCATATCTATTCCGAAAGTAGAACGATAATGAACCGGAAATCGTAATTGTAAATTTCATACAGCAGGTGCGCGTTGTTATGCGAGACTGTGTCCCGAGTAAATATTGGCTTTTTGGTGTAAACTTTGCGCGTCCATGTTGACAGGGAACCATCTGACTTCATTCACTGTTAGTATTGATTTTTTTAAAGAATTATTTTACTGCAAAGTACGGTTTTAAACCAGTCTGAATTTCATCTGAAAAATGTCTGACATACAAGCGTTCTTTAAAGGGGGCAGGAGCGATGTTCAACCATCCGAAATGGAAAGCACGCAAGCATTAGAAAATTGAAAAAACAAATTTGTCTTCATTTATTTATTTTGTGTTCCTCATAAATAAAGTAAGTTAACATTTCTTCTGTGATTAGCTGGCAAGAATAACTAAGTAAGCAGCATTTTAGCAGTGATTTAGGAAACATTGTTAGTAGTGCTGCAACAATATACCGGTATATCGGTATATATTGCAATACACAATCCGGATATTGTATTGCGATACGAGTTTCATCATACCGGTACCAAAATACTACAAAAAATCATCCACATTTCGTCCAGAAAAGCCATCCGAAATAATGATATCAAGGTAAACAAAACAAATTGGTGTTTAGTAAAAATAAATTGATATGTTAAAAAAGCATTCTTAAAAATTTATTATATTTAGTATCGTTGTTTCATGGGAGTCCGCAAGATCTTCTTTTGCATGTCATACTGTTAAATTCAAGATGAATCTTGTGAAAATGCGAAAAAAAACACACAATTAATTACATAATAAAAATGTAAATTTATGTTGTTATAAACAGAAGTAATAATGATTAATTTTTTTTTTAGATAACAGCATTCTGATAAGTTACACGACCTGCTTTTAAACATCCACAATTCTGTTTCTGGTTATTATTCTTCTTGTCGGCTTTATAAAAGTTCTCAGAATGGCAGACGAAACAAACGCCGAGTTTGACTTTATAGAAAATATGACAATACTAATCTTTCATAACAAAATGCTTTGTAAAGCCAAAAAAGAGTAAATTGTGTTTATATAGCATTTTGTAAAAAAAGGCTAGAATTGCCAATAGGATATAACTAGAACCTAAAATTCAAAGGTTGGGTTTGGTGATTAGCTGGCGAGTTATAATTCAGGTACAAGTTAGCAATATATTGCAATATATTGCAATACGGGTTTTTGAACTGACAATATATTGCAATACGGTTTTGGGCGTATTGTTGCAGCACTAATTGTTAGTCATATCAGTCCTTTGCAATCTTTCTTTCACACATATTTGAAGGACAAGTGCATGTGTTTGCAGGACGAGTGAAAATTTTAATGCACTTACCCTGCAGGACGAGTGCCATTTATAAATATTTTTGTCCCCTGTATACAGTCTTATTTTAAAATGTATTCGTTTAAAGTGGATAGTCGTACTTTTAATGAACAAGATAACATTTTATATGATGAATACCTTGACGAAAAACAGCCGTATGTATACAATAATTAAAAAAATCTCACATTAAACGGTTCAGTTTATCAAGAATGTTATTGTCAATGACTTTATGTCATCTTATCATCTTCCGTTTTTATTTTCAAATAATACAAATATTGTTACAAACAAAACATGCATATTACAACAACACAGCGTTTTTTTTCTTTTTTGACAGGGTCCAAACGGCCCTGTTCCCAATCGGAACCGGACCTGGTCCCAAAATCGCCGACGGACCCTTCCCAATTTAGAAAAGGTCTTATCCCAAATAGTTTATATAAAAACGGCCTCGTATCGATTCAAAAATACCAAATAGACTATCTTTTTTGTCTCAAAACAACTTCAGAAGTTAGTAAACAAGTATGAAAAGGAAATGGTTGTTGTTGTAGTTGTTGTTGTTCTTTTAGAATGAGGCCGACGCAACTTCCGATAGGTGGAGCCACCTAGTTACCAAGTTGACTGTTCCCGGGCGGGCATACATAATGCGGCATTATTGAATGCTGGCGGGGAAACAGTCAACCAAATAAGGCAATAGTAGTAAAATTGACCTTGTTTTGTACGCTTCGATAACAATGTTTCACATGTTCGTGACAGTTGTTTATTGAACGTTCTCGTTAAATACAGATTCAATATACAAAATAAAACCCTTATCCGAAAAGAATGATAGATATTTCGAAATGCCGACTTTGACAAAATATTTTCCCGGGTTTTGGTTTTATTCGTAGCAACGTCTTTACGTAGTAAACAAACCCAAATATGGAAATCCGAAATCTTGTTTTACTCTTCAAATACTCGCGGCGAAGTTAAAAAGTCAACTACTTCCGACGATTTTGCACACTCGCATCATGGTTTTTATATAAATAGCCAGAAAATGAGTCACAATTCAAAATACTACTTGAAGAAGGTGAACAAAACGAAATCAGCCAAGCATAAATTTAGCCACCTAAATTTCTGTTTTCCATTATAACAATGGTCATCTGCTGGTCCTTTTAATTTAGACAAGTTATCTCAAATTGCCACACAAAGTAATTTTTCAATTGGGCTTTATGCCATTTTAAACAATTTTCAGTAATATTGCGGCAATACCCATTAATTCTATCTGGAAAACCAGTTCTTAATTTTTTTTTAAAATAAACTGGTATTTGTTATACAGACTTATGATCTACCCTATCCCAGAATGCCATTGATAGTGTATAAAAGCATTGTTTACTACATAAAATAGATTCCAGTTGATGTATTTGTATGATTTTTGATATTTTCCAATTTGATGGATTTCACGACGCGAAAATTCCCAATTTGAAGGATTTCGCGACTCAAAAATTCCCAATTTCTAGGGGACAGGACCTGTACCCAAACAGGTGAAAAACAACGCAACATTTATTCAGCAATTAAGTTCATACAACCTTTCAGTATATATGCATTATACAATTTATAAGTTATGTTAGAAGATAGAGGTTGGACGATATATAGTGTTATGAACTGGTTAACATGGTAAGTTTTGAAGGGAATAAATAATAGCTT
Source organism: Dreissena polymorpha (assembly GCF_020536995.1). NCBI lineage: Eukaryota > Metazoa > Mollusca > Bivalvia > Myida > Dreissenidae > Dreissena > Dreissena polymorpha. Next base: position 194,164,177 of record NC_068355.1, on the reverse strand, counting down.
CTAATATTGCAACTGCACATCTAAAATTTACTAATTTTCTTATAAGACATACGCTTAGAAGAATTTGCAGTAAGGGGAGGAGCATATTGATACTAATTTTTCCATACAATAATTATTTACGTGAAATATATATCAAATAGATTAATTAAAATCATTAAATGAACTTAATTTGAGATTGCATTTTACTGGTTTGTGTTAATGACATGCTATTTGCGAAAAAGTAAATCAAGGAGTGTTTTTTTTACCAATAGGTAATGATTGGATGGCCCGTCCAAAGGGGAAAAACGCGTTTTTTTTAAGGAAAAGGGGAAAATTCAAAATTCACTCTTATATGATGCTATGATATTTATCATATGAATACACGTGTATGTATGAATGTAATATTCACAGCTGAATTTCTCTGTCCTTTTTCTTAAATATACATCAATGATTTTTTCAACATTAGTTTCAGACAGTTTGGCTTTCATGCACAGTCTCCGAGTTTTCCTAGACATTTTGAGTCTAATTGGGATTTTTTAATCGATAAAATGGCAAATTTGAGCATTTTTTATCAATAAAATGGACCAAATTGGAATGTTTTTATCAACAAATATTGACACAATAAAGATACATCCAGGGTTTTTTTTTACTAAGAAAGTAACGCCGATATTCGGCGTCTTCCCCTACCAGAATTTTTCATCTAAAACTACTATTTCCCCTCCAAAAATATAATTTTTCACCAAATTATTATATTTTACCCTCAAAGAAATGTTTTTTTTCTTTTTGGAAGTCGACACTTATCCAATTTGTACCATGTACAACAATCTCGCTCTCTCTCTCTCTCTCTCCCATCGGACACTCAAATCTGGGAATCCCAGTGATTCTATATATAGCTCTTAAATTACGTCATGGAAACCAGGCAACTAATCGTATTAATCATGTGACTATTTTACTGGATTCCGGTCTTGCGCGAGAAGGGTGTTTCGTCAATTAATTACCGGAAACCAGTCGAATTTTCATCCAGGTTATGTGAAAGCCAAGATATAAACGTTAAAACAGAAAAAAGTCTCACAATTTGCGTTCATACACGAACAAAATAAAACGTTCGGACTCGGAAAATATTAATTGCGTTGACACATTTTTTAAGAATGAATCATCAAAAACCGTTGAAACCCAGCAGGATTCGGAGGTACATGTAATCAACATCGATTAATACTGTCCGGATTATTGTGAAATTGAAAGTAGACAATCGGCAGCTGCCGCACCTTTCCCTTCCAATACTGTAGCAGGTCTAGATCGTCAACCCATTCATCATGAAATTGAATTCACAATATTGACATCGTTCCCCGGCTCCAGTTGAAAACATTTCCCATTATTAGATCTACCCCTGCAACTTTATTTAGGACTTTGACTTTAATATCATACTTGTTCATGTGTTTAAGAACAAAAAGGTCAGAGACATGCCTCTTTTTCTAAAAAAAAAACCCTAAAGTCTGTAGGCGAGTTATAGACATTGAAATGAACAGTTTTTATTTTTTCCCCAAATATGTCTCTTTCGCGCTCGATTTTCCCCTTTTACCCAGCGTCCAGCGTCTTCCCCTTTTTAAAAAAAAAAAACCCTGACATCAGGCCTTTTCCTGGCCATTTTGGGAAAAAAATACAATTCATATGAAAATTTCACTGATTTGGGAAAAATTAATTTAATATAACTCTATAAAAATTCAAAATCATATTAATTTGTTATATACTTTGTTAGTTGTTTGTGAAATAAATTTGAGATATATTTATCATTAGAGAGTTCTTTCTAAAAAATAATTTTATTTTTTTTTAAACTTGACAGCGCTTTCGCTAGCTTTTAAAAGTTGGAAGTCCTGACTTCCAAACCATAAATTTTGGACGTCCCAAACATAAATTTTGAAGTCCCATTTGCTCGCATCAAAACGCAGGATTCTGCGTCTATTGAAATCCCTGGTAAGGCATTCTTAATGTATATATTTAGGACATGTATAGTATTCGAATAAACAGTAATAGATATACTAGATGTTCCATGCAGTTAGATTGTGTTTTGTTACAAAAGCTATCATAGGGATGATGATAATATACATGTAATGATGATAAATATGTGATGAAAAGGTGATACCGGTTCATATCTTAAATTACTTAAATGTGTTAAAAGACTTAAATGTGTTATGATGAAGTAGATTTTAATGAGCATTTATTGTTTTTACAAATAAACATAGCATAGTGATACAAAGAATAAAAGTGCTGAAAGGAACATGTTTTGTTTTTGAAAAAGTTAGTCAATATTGTTCGCATAAATTATTATGCCCCCCTTCGAAGAAGAGGGGGTAAATTGCTTTGCTCATGTCGGTTTGTCGGTCGGTCCGTCCGTCCACCAGGTGGTTGTCAGACGATAACTCAAGAACGCTTGGGCCTAGGATCATGAAACTTCATAGGTACATTGATCGTGACTCGCAGATGACCCCTATTGATTTTTAGGTCACTAGGTCAAAGGTCAAGGTCACGTTGACCCGAAATAGTAAAATGTTTTTTTAATGATAACTCAAGAACGCATACGCCTAGAATCATGAAACTTCATGGGTAGATTGATCATGACTCACAGATGACCCCTATTGATTTTGAGGTCACTAGGTCAAAGGTCAAGGTCACGGTGACCCGAAATAGTAAAATGGTTTCCGGATGATAACTCAAGAATGCATACGCCTAGGATCATGAAACTTCATGGGTAGATTGATCATGACTCGCAGATGACCCCTATTGATTTTGAGGTCACTAGGTCAAAGGTCAAGGTCACGGTGACCTGAAATAGTAAAATGGTTTTCGGATGATAACTCAAGAACGCATATGCCTAGGATCATGAAACTTCACAGGTAGATTGATCATGACTTGCAGATGACCCCTATTGATTTTGAGGTCACAAGGTCAAAGGTCAAGGTCACGGTGACCCGAAATAGTAAAATGATTTTCGGATGATAACTCAAGAATGCTTTTGCCTAGGATCATGACACTTCATAGGTACATTGATCGTGACCCACAGTTGACCCCTATTGATTTTCAGGTCACTAGTTTGTCATTATCTTTGTGTACCAATTCATTTAAATATGTTGTGTTATGTATCATGGTATTGTTATTTAATAATTAAAGCAGTATAAGTTAACTTTTCAAGATATTGTGTTACTCTTAGAGCATCTTTTTATCAAAAAAATGAACAATACAGACAAAAACACAATAAACGAGCTTCAAAATTGACCCCAGCATTTTTCAATTTGACTCTTCAAAATTTCAATCCAGGGGTCATTGACTCCTGGTTTCTAAAATCTATTGAAGTCCCTGGCCTTACCAGTAGTAGTTTAACTTTAATTATTCAAGTTTTCCTTGTTGTTATCTGGTTTAACAAACCTTATCAAATGTTTGTTACATCCAGTTAATGCTTTCTCCATTATTGAATCACCATTACTTGTAATTTGAATCGCCATTTGTTAATTTGAACACGGGTTCAATGTTAATTTACAATACGTCTGCCATTTACAATGTGGAAGGTCATGACGTAGCAATTTAATTCTACTCGGATAATTTATGTATCTCATCGAGGAAATGTGTTTTCTTAATGTTTATGTGTAGTATTATGACTTGTTAGTATAAAAAATGATCTGTGATTCCAGTTTATATAATATGGGCATAACTCGTAATTATCGGTGGATTAGCAAATTTCAGGTCACTAGGTCAAAGGTCAAGGTCAGGGTGACCCGAAATAGTAAAATGGTTTCTGGATGAGAACTCAAGAACGCTTATGCCGAGGATCATAGGTACATTTGTACATTGATTATGACAGATGGCAGATGACCCTTTTTGATTTTCAGGTCACTAGGTCAAAGGTCAAGTTACAGAGGCCTGAATCAGTAAAATGGTTTCTAACGTAATCACACAATGGCTGCCACTGCAACTGACAGCCCATTTGGGGGCATGTGTGTTTTACAAACAGCCCTTGTTAGGATTTTATCAGTCAATAGTGTGTATGCCCCGGCCTTGATTTATGTGTGAGGTATATATTGATTGACCAATCCGTCCATTTGTACTTTACTTCACATTAGCCTTAGTTGGCACTTATATTTTTCACTAATGCTTATTTCTGGATTTATCCTTATTGTCATTATTCAAGCTTTTGGCATTGCATTTAAACCACTTCTGGGACATTCATCAACAATCTTTGACTAATACAACATGGGTGACATTTGTACCAAAAAAAAGAACAAAGAGGAAAAAATGATCAAAGTTTAAAAAAAAAATAGAATAGATTAATTACAGTACAGCCAACGTGGAACAAACATATTTTGCGATCCGCGGCGGCAATGCGCAACGAGTTGATGCCGAGTCGGCCGTTGAAGCATTTCGCAGCAAAGCTTCGCATCTTTCCGCCGAGACATGCCGAGGCAAGCCGCGATCCGCTACATGACGCCGAGTCCATGCGCATCTTCAAATCAAAATCTTTTTTAAATGATAAGTTAGTCAAAGAAATTTAAAAGAACAATTATAATTATATTTAAAATCATAATTTAATGCGCACAGATTCAAAATAGATAAATTAGTTAATAAAAAAACATGCTGTTGTTTTATTTTAAGTGATTGCATTCTCGTTTCTAAAGAAATTGCTGTCATCCGGATATAAATAATTATTATTTTAAAAGAATGCAAATAAAAAAAAATCGAATTAATTAAAACAAAATACGATTATCACAGGCATGTATTAATAAAATTCCAATAATCATTTGCCATTGTCATTTATAGAATCGGCTTAAATACTTTAAGTTACTTTGTGTGCGTTTATTGCACTGTATGATTATTGTCTTTATATTAAAATGATCAACAGTCGACATATTTGTTTTGGGTTTAATTTTTACGACAACATGTATTAGCATATAAGCACATTTAATGTGGCTGGCCTAGTTAGTTTGTTTACTTGCCCGTAGTGTATGTATTTCACACATAAACGTCACGTAATTATGTGTTGGCACATACAAGTGGTCAAGAATACAGCAGTTGGTTGATTTATAATTGCTTGTTGTTTTTGCTTTTATATTTTAGCTGAGACAATTGGCAGTTTGAAGCCACATCAATAACCAACACTTAATTGTTGTTTTGTTAATTATCAGCTTATTATAACTTTTGTTTGACTATGTGTATATAAATTAGTTTCATTTTGTGTATATTATACAGATATCGCTTATCATGACCCGATAATCCCGTATATTCCAGTTTTAAAGGAAATTCCGGTAAATATTTACGATAAAAGTGCTCAAGACACGCACACATTCGCAATTATTCTCAAGTATCAAGTACATTTTGGCGTTTGTTACCATTTAAAGATGTGATGAAATAACGCCCAATTGGACCGGTTTTTTTTCCCATTGAACACGCATAAATCGCCTGACATGATGAATGTTTTTATACAACAAAATACACCCAAACTTTCCATGCGACGTTGTACATGTCTGCATAATTTTCGCGAGCTTTTTATGGAGACAAAGGATATTTTAGCACTGTTTATTTGACGCTAGAATTTGTTAATGTAGCATTAGCATTAAAATTCGGAAGTGTGTTGCGGATTACAAATTTAAGAATTAAAGCTCATTTCAGAATCGAACGAAACATTAATATTGTGCGTTATTTATTCAACGATAATTTTTTAAAGCGCACTACGTGCCATATCGCTTATTAAAACGTGAAAATAATAAATATGAAAGTAGCATAAATCTAGGTTTCTATGCTACACACATGTACATGTAGGTGTATATCTTTTCACTCAATCTGCCGCGTACGTATGCGGCAGATTTACTCTGTGAAATTATGCGAGGTTAAAACAGACTCGGCGTCGTTGCGCAGATCGATGCCGAGTGCCTCAGCAATACTCCGCGTGAACACTCGCCACGGCCGCCGCATACTAAATTTCGGGCCGTGGCATAGCTGCGGATTATGTTTGTTCCGCGTTGGCTGTAATGTAGATCAAGCATCTAAAAAAAATGAAACCACTTCTGTCATATTAACATAGTATAATTTAAAAACTGTAAACTGTAAGCAGGTGCTCAACACTACGCTTCTACAGAAAACCATTAACTCATTTTTTTCGGAATGATGACCTATTGAAACTTTCTGATTCGTTAGCAATGATATTTAAGAATATGTATACAAATATTGTATAAAATAAATATTATTTATTACCAAAATATTTTTTTTAGATTTGGTCAATGTTAATTTGGAGTAGACAGATAATAATATACACAAATTGGTTTCATACATTAAAACAATTGTTTCACAAAGTATATAGCATAAAGAGATATTGCTATGACCTATATCAATGCCTATTATTACCTTTAAATAGTCAGTTACGATGTACACATAGTACGATTGTCAATGTCATGAGTCAATCATTGTTTATTCTATAATTATTAAATGTTATACTAATATAATCAATATAATGATATACTGATAAGTTCTTTGCATATTATTTATTAATTCATCATATACTAATGATTAGTGAGTCAAGTTTTAGTGAGAGTAGTGTTGTGCCAGAACATTTGCAAGAGTTGTACGATAAGATTCATCCTAATAATATCTTGGATGAGATCAAAAATGGTAACCTTTGCTTGAAAAACATTGCTGCCAAGGGGCGGGGCATTTTTCCTTATATGGCTATATATGTCTTTAGTAAAATCTTGTTAACACTCTAGAGGCCACATTTATTGTCCAATCTTCTTGGTCAGAAGAGACATCCCAATAATATCTTGGATGAGTTTGAAAATGATGCCGGTTGGTTAAAAAATATGGCCGCCAGGAGGCAGGGCATTTTTATGTCCCCCACCACTATAGTGGGGGAAATTGTTTTTGCCCTGTCTGTTGGTTGGTTGGTTTGTTTGGGCAAACTTTAGCATTTACCATAACTTTTGCAATATTGAAGATAGCAACTTCATATTTGGCATGCATGTGTATGTCATGGAGCTGCACATTTTGAGTGGTGAAAGGTCAAGGTCATCCTTCAAGGTAAAAATAAAATAATTCAAAACGGCGCAGAAGGGGACATAGTGTTTCCGACAAACACATTTCTTGTTCCTTATATTGCTATAGTAAAACCTTGTTAACACTCTAAAGGCCACATTCATTTTCCAATCTTCATGAAACTTGATCAGAAGATTTGTCCCAATAAAATCTTTGATGAGTTTGAAAATGGTAACCTTTGCTTGAAAAACATGGCTGCCAAGGGGTGGGGCATTTTTCCTGCTATATTTGGCTATAGTAAAATCTTGTTAACACTCTAGAGGCCACATTTATTGTCTAATCTTCATGAAACTTGATAAGAAGATTGATCATTCATCCTAATAATATCTTGAATGATTTAAAAATGATGTCCCTTTTAGAAAAACATGGCCGCCTGCAGGGGGCGGGGCCTTTTTTCCTTATATGGCTATAGTTAAACCTTGTTAACACTCTAGAGGCCACATTTATTTTACGATCTTCATGAAACTTGGTCATAAGATTTTTCCCAATCATATTTTGGGTGAGTTTGAAAATGGTTTTGGTTGCTTTACAAACATGACCACAAGGGGGCGGGGCATTTTTCCTTATATGGCTATAATATGGCTATAGTAAAACCTTGTTAACACTCTAGAGGCCACATTTATTGTCCAATCTTCATGAAATTTGGTCAGTCTAAGATTTGTCCCAATGATATCTTGGATGAGGTTGAAAATGGTTTTGGTTGCTTTAAAAACATGGCAACCAGGGGGCGGGGCATTTTTCCTTATATGGCTATAGTAAAATCTTGTTAACACTCTTGAGGACACATTTATTGTCCGATCTTCATGAAACTTGGTCAGAAGATTGATCGCAATAATATCTTGGACGAGTTAAACAATGATGTTGGTTGGTTGAAAACATGGCCGCCAGGGGGCGGGGCATTTTTGCTAATGTGGCTATAGTAAAACCTTGTTAACACTCTAGAGGCCACATTTATTTTCAGATCTTCATGAAACTTGGTCAGAAGATTTGTCCCAATAATATCTTGTTATCTCAGGTGAGGGACTTTTGGCCTTTCAGGCCCTCTTATATTAATTTACATTAACTTTTTTATTTCTACACCGATTTACTTCAAAGTCATACTGAACATCGCTTATGACAATACGGTCAATCTCAACTATGCATGGCCCCATTACCAACCCTGGGGCGCCCCTGGGTCAAACATGCGGCATGGGGATATGTGTCGGCCTCTGCCGCACCATTTCTAGTTTTAAGTCATGCGCCATGCCCCGCTGCCCTTCTAGATTAAACACTATTCATGGGTGTATAGATATCAATACGGAGCATTGCCTTGCACAAGAGCCATAACCTTACACTTATTCAAATACTAGTTATTGGCCTTTGTTATTTTTCTATGATATAACCTTTCAGGGCTTTGTCTCGGATAAGCTATAAGATTTCAACAATTGCAACTTCATGGGTTTATAAATATTAAGGAGGAAAATTTCAATGCTGTAAAACAATTATCCTATACTTATTATTTTGTTGAAGAATAATACTGTATTTCAAGAGATGAGCACCCATCCATAAACAAACTTTATTGCGTCATGTGGGGATATGAATTCAACCAATTTGCTTGTTATTTATGTCCTTGATTGGTGTACATTGTTAGGAGGGCACACAAGATTGATTTAAATACATATAAAATTGACATGGATACATTATTGTAAACTCAAATTACTTAATAATTGATTGTCAGTAGCAGTTAATGGTTTATATATAAATATGTGAAGTATTATTATAAACATAAGAAATTTAGTTGCATAAGATAATGTATCACTTGTGACCAACTCAATAGCTTTAAAAGAATTTTTCAAAACAGAAATGTCCATAGAGTATATTCATTTAACTCACTGTAGGTCTGTTGGAATGTTAAAGTAATTTTTAAAAGCTGAATAACATATCTATTAACATATTTATCTTGAATATACTAATGGCAGATCACTGACATTGCTTATTTGATCATTTGAATTGATAGCACACTTGTATAATTATAATGGAAATGTTATACCTTAAAATGTTCTCTGGTCCAATTATGACATTTGAAAATTATTCAGTACCCATGCTTCAATAGCTCCTATAATCAGATTACCCTACCCAGTGAATACCTGTAAATTGTAATATATTCATTAGATATAATCGCTCCGCAAATCTCTTTGTGTGAGTGTAGTGTCAGGCAATTTGAAAAGATCTACAATCAATTGAATTGCTTTCATATAATACCTGCCAAATCACTCGAAGAATGGACTAGTAATGGTTGCAATATGAGAACCATATCTTAAACGTTCAATTTAAAATTCACTGTTGATAAGCCATTAAAGGGATTTGTTCACACATTTGGCATGTTTAAGGCCCTGAAGGAGGTCAAATATTAGTTACACCTTCCCTCTATGCTGGCCTGAGTTCTGGTGTGTGGGTGTGGGTGTGAGTATTCTGTCTGAAATTAATATCAGCTCTGTAATGTTTGCATTCCTAGAAGGATTTTAATATCACTTCATATTCTATATTTTCCTGACTATCTGACAATGTGTCACAAAAAACTTCCATGCTCTAGGTGATATTACACTAATTCTGATTCCCATAGGGTCCCATTATAAAACTGACAACTTTCACAGCATGTTTCTTGCCTTTTCGACGTATAAATTTTTCCGAACCTGGTATCATTTTAAAGATGGATCTGTCCTCTTCCAATAATTGCAATCAAAAACATACCGTCTCGCAACTTCTAAGAAAGTAAATCGCTGTCGAATGAACCCACCGTAGAAAAACGTGTTTCGGAATCCTAATTTCGACAAAAGCCCCACACAATAGAAAACACGCCCTCAAAAGTTCATCTTTTAAGTAAGCTTCCAATCCAAGGCATCAAAGTACTCCAGACACATACAGGATATTACAAATAACCACAAAAGACATGTCTCACATTGTTAAATGGCTTATATTCAAGAAGAGAAAAGGAACTCTTTAGAAATAGGCACTACTTTCGAATGGACCACGGAGAAATACACAATGATTTAGTGTAATGTAACCTCTAAGGTTAAAGTGTCTTGACCAGACCATGTGTCAGTCATTAATACATAAGTCACGCAAACAAAACATGGAACAAGTAAAAGAAAAGCATAGCATTTGTGCAACTGCAAATGAAATCAGCACAATTAAATGTTAATGTAGAATTAAATTAACCTTTTACCACATAGATACGTATTTTGATGCATTTGTTGTCCTCTGCAAAGTTCGTCCGAATCATGCCTTTCTTGTCAAGACTGGCCACGCCCCAGTGGATTCATGATTAATAAAGACTTATGACTTAAAAAATATGATTCTGTCATAAGTCTTAGACCAAATATTTGAAATGTCATATCTGGTAGATCCTGTACAAACATGTTAAGATGGAGACCTTGGGATACAAATTGGCCATTCCACAAGAATCACATTTTTTTTATGGTTTTATTTAGCATAATAACTTCTTCTGTTAAACCACAATGTCTACAGCTTTGTTATTTCGTATGTGAAATCCTAACGTGTTCCACTAGAAAGACTGTTCTAGCTATTTTCCCCGGGTTTCTTAAGCGGAAATGCTCCAATGTCACATAATTGAAAATGACCTACATAGTCGAATTATTTGTATGCCTCGGGTATGGTGGCATATACAGTGCTCCAGCTAGAATTTGAAAAGGGCAGGGTGGCTTTTTTGTCAAAAGGGCACTTTCGACGCGCAGTATTTTGTGAAAAGGGCACTTTCGATGCGCAGTATTTTGTGAAAAGGGCACGTTCCAGCGCGCGGGTGTTTCTTGAATGCTTTCTATTGAATGTTAATTTATATGTTATAAATAATTGTATTATTCCCATTATTATTAAACCATTCCAATATAATGTCTACAATGAGGATTAAACTTATTACAATGTAATAAGAGATCTATGAATTATCATATGAAAAAAAAAATAAATAAAAAATTATATATTTTTTTTGAGTGTGGGGGGGGGGGGGGGGCAGGGCGGAGGTTCGGGGGGCGGGGGGGGGGGGGGGCAGGGCGGAGGTTCGGGAGGGCAGGGCGCGGCGCCCTTCGATTTAGGCCTAGCTGGAGCACTGCATATAGCAGTTGAACTGTCCGTCAAGTCTGTCTGTCTGTCCGTCCAAAAACTTTAACATTGGCCATAACTTTTGCAATATTGAAGATAGCAACTTGATATTTGGCATGCATGTGTATCTCATGAAGCTGCACATTTTGAGTGGTGAAAGTTCAAGGCCAAGGTCATCCTTCAAGGTCAAAAGTAAAAAAAATACAATCCAAGGAAAGTAATAAGCTTTAAAAGGGAGATAATTTCTAAACCTGCCAAATGATATATTGAAATTTTATTTCAAAGCGGCGCAATAGGGGCAGGGATCATCCTAGAAAGCGACGTAGGCGACTTTGTCGCCTTACGATGCTTGATATCGCTTTCTGATTACATCAAAGCGAAAACAAAATCGCCAACATTTTCCTATATTTTCTCCTTTGATAATCTGCCGCACGTGTGCGCAATGCCGTCACTCATACTGCCATTGTTTGTGTGTGCAATTATCGGTTATCTGATCTACTGATAGCGAGAGGATTTGCTACGCATCACTGACCGCTGATGCAAGTCGCCTTGGTTTATTCCATTTGAGGCATTGTGTACACGCCGGTCTTACCGACAATAGTGTAATTGACGTAACCATCTATGTATAGAATGCCAGGCTCCCGACCTCGTTTACAGTTTTTCAATCGGCTCTTGTTATTTGTCAAGGCTGCCGGGTACCAATACAGCCATTGTTCACATGATGGTCATTTATTGTTATGCTTGACGATTTGTACAACTTAAAACAGTCCGAATCCCACTGCTAAATTTCAGTCATAATAAATTTGAGTACTGAGCTTAACAAATATCACAAACAGAGAAACAGACTTACACATTAAAAGTTTAATCCAAAAACGCAGTCAAGCACGTGGGAACATTCCATTAAAAGTCAATGACGCCATTTTAACATAAGAATTACCGGCACGCGACACTCAGTTGGGAGAATTACAATTTGGGGTATTTCAGAATGTACGGGTGTGTTACATCAATTTATGTATTTATAATCGAATAAAACACAATAAATCTTGAAATAATTAAGCTATGGCCGGCATAGAACATAAACATGTATTGTTGAAGAATCTCCCACGAAATGTTCGGAAGGTTTTTAAGAGTACAAGTTACTCTCTGTCGTTAGTCAAATTGCAAATTGAGACTGCTGCATAATGCGGAATTAATGGGGATAAATTGCCAATTTAAATTCAGTTAAAAAATGTGCATACGCGATAAAAATCGAATAGAAATAACCAAATGCTCAACAGTGACTTATTGTGCGCAAAGGGGATAAAATATAGCATTACGAATATATACTATTTGTATTGTTATTGTTATGCGTTTATTATATCGCCATGAGACATTGTCTGGTCTTTTAATTATTGATTTCTGATTGGTACTGACATGAGCAGTAACTGATGAAACCTCTTCGGTACTGTCCGAAACCCGTCCAATCTATGGATGTTGCTAATGTCCGTAATCTTGCTATTTTAAACTATCTATTAGCAAAGTAAAGCACTGCAATATTGTATTTTAAAGCAATATGTCAACCAAATAATATATTGATTGTGTATATGCTAGGTTAGAGGTTACTGGTTTTAATTTTCTGCCGTCAAACGATATGCATGTGCAGAAGACGTATATCAACATGTTTTCGGACAGTCGTTTTCGGATACGAATGGTTCGTCGATTTTAATTATATTTTTACGTCCTTTATAAGCTTTTTATAGAATGACGAATAAACATGCAATGTTACGGATGATCTGGTTGACAATATTTCGCAATGTACTAACCAGAAATTGCACCTTAGAGAAAGACTAAAAAAAGAACAATATGCTAGGGCTCTGCCCTATATTTCCTTTATCCTATATCCTCAGGCTCTTTGCTTAAGTAGTAATTACATATGAATGAAATGTGTATTTTGGCCAAATTAAACACACGTTTTTACAGTTTTTTTTAGAGCAATATCTCTTTTACATCATGGCAGTTTAAAATAAAATGTTTAGTTTTAAGTAAGTGTTTCAGCATATTTTATTTCAGATATATGTATGGTTATTAATTGTGAAACATTAATGTTAAAGTACCTTTACGCGTGTGATCAAAGGTCCGCTCACTTCTCCCCAATACCATTGGAAGGAGAAGTCACTTCTCCCTAAAATTTTGGGCTAGGATGATCCCTGAGGGGGCATTGTGTTTCTTCTCTACAGGCAAAGTCACAGTGTAATATTTGGCATGAAACATCATATAGTGGTTCTGTATTAAGATTGTTAAAATCCTTCGTTTTGGTCAAAATTGGCCCTGACTGAAGTTGTTGAGACTAATAAATATTTTATATTGTACACATATTACATAGCATAACAACTTACCAAACACAAAGCACACAGATTTGATGTGGTATGTGACCCCAGATTTTGGTCCTTGAGAAAAAAACTGTTCGAAACATGCCCCCGGGATACATTTTGGCCATGCCCCATAACACAGGTGAGCGATCAAGGGCATTTTTTGCCCTCTTGTCTAACAAAATTCATAAATATAACAATGTTCCTTTATAAGTTTCTGCTATAAAAGAGAGAATATGTATTTCTTGAATTATGTTTTTGGTAAATTGAAAATATCGTTGTTTATACCCCTTTAAGCTACTGTAATCCTTTAGTTCATAACAAATTCAATTAGCTTTATTGGGAAAAAAATTATGTTCTTTGGTCCAACAAGTTTCTATGATGTTTGAAAACTAATCAACACTCCTTAAAAGATTTTGAATAGCTCAGTAAATGAGATACTTGCCTAAAGAAGATTCCTTTGTGTGAAATAGACATGTTCAAATATCCACAACCATTAATTTGTATTATGTATCCTTTAAGCTGAAGAATTTTAAATATGATATTTAAGCAAATTAGCCAATGGTTTATTTAACCCATTTAAATAAGCATTTTAAACTTATCAACATATTTTTTTGTATTACTTTTTGTGCAATTTGCATGTCAGATTTGTGTGAAATAGTAGTTTTGATATTGCAATTCTTGATTTACTTTAATATGAATCATACTTACAAAACTTGTAAAATCAATGTTGTTAAGTTCCTATATATGTAGTTAAGTTTTGCTCAATTGGTTATTGTTGGCTCGGTACTACTTACATGTACCCTGGGTACTCTTAAGTATACTAAAATGTACCTCGCATACAGAAAATATACTAACAGTCATACCCGGTAAATTTTACCCAAGTTGTATTCCCACCTAATATCTAATGTCGTAAAACGCACTACGGAATATGAAACAAAATTCTCTTTCAAAAAAATAGTTCCAAAAAATGCTTTTTGAGTAGGATTTTTGATAACATAAAGGTCATTTTACAGAATATTGACATAAATATGAACATAATTAATTTGAAACAAAAAGCTGACGACGACCAATTTAGCCTTAGAAATCCTGGGTATGTTTCAGTATAGTGTCCGTACCCGGGGTACATTTAAGTATACTTAGGAGTATCCCGTATCCGGGGTAAATTTAAGTAGTACCCGAGCAGAAAAAGACCAATGGAGCATTAGTTTACCTTCAAAGAATTGGCTTGTATATTGCTGTGCACATGCCCATTGTGGGTTGGTGGGTTGGTTGGTATGTAGACTATTTTGTTCTGCTTGATATCTAGTGAATGCATTTGTGTACAATCTTGCAAATAGACTGATCCCGGAAAAGCATGAGTTTAGAAAAACCCACTAATCACCCCTGTACAAACAACGCTGGTCCATTATATCAACCAATGATAGCTTCCTTTAAATAATAAGGGTTGATACGGTGTGTGATTTTGAAAGGATTATAAATGGGTCATGTTTATTTGTACCAGCAGATTAGTGGGTTTTTCCAAAAAGTTGCTTTTTCCGGGATACATATATTGGTATGATGGTTATTTGAGAAAAACTTAATGCACCTATTGATGTTTTGGGCCACAGGTCAAAGGTAAATGTCACAAGGTTAAGTGATTTTTTGGTGGAAAGTAATAAACATATAAAGTTTAAGGTCAAGGTCACATGATCTGGTATCATAATATTGGTTTGCACACAAAATCTAGTGAACCTGTTCATGTAAAAAAATATTAAACAATATTTGTGATGAAATCAGAGAACACGTTCATGTTAGGAAATATTAAACAATATTTGTGTTGTAATCAAAGAACGCATTCATATTAGAAAATAATGAACAATATTTGTGATGTACTCAAAGAACGCTTTCATGTTAGAAAATATTGAACAACATTTGTGATGTAATGAGTTTTTAAATCACAGCCTTCCCTACATGACATTTGTAAGTTATTATGCGCTTAACACGTTACCAACGGAATAATAGCATTAAAATATATGTTGTTGATATAGCACTGTACAATGTATGTCATGCACAGTATTTCATGTGACCCCATATATTAATCTTCCTTTGAGAGAGCTATGTTGACAATCATCTCATATATCTCTTGCTTCAAATAGTTACCTTCTGCCTTAATTGTTTATCCCATAGATTTAAAGGGACCGTCAACCAAGAATGCCGAAAAAAGAAAAATTCTTTAATACTGCATTTTTGTACAGTTATTAGTTTATATTGATTAAAATGTCACGACTGGTATATAACATTACTTGAAAAAAGTTCATATTTTCAGTATATTCGGTATCAAAATTTCGCGATGTGAAATCTAAAGTACATGGCAAAAATACTCTGAGGTGACATAACAAAAAACACTATAAATAACGCAGGTATATTTATCATTTATATATAAAATATATAAAAATGAACAATTTGCATTCCTGGGTTTACCATGTGACGATGATGATCAATCTATCTGTGTTATTCATAGTTAAATGGTAGTTATCTGTTACCTGTACCCAGTAAAATTTATTACCAAATATACTGAAAATATGAAAACTTAACAACTTTTTCAAGT
The DNA here is from genome assembly GCF_020536995.1 of Dreissena polymorpha. Lineage (NCBI taxonomy): Eukaryota > Metazoa > Mollusca > Bivalvia > Myida > Dreissenidae > Dreissena > Dreissena polymorpha. Next base: position 194,148,094 of record NC_068355.1, on the reverse strand, counting down.
TATGTAATTTATACCAGTCATGATATTTTAATCAATATAAACTGATAATTCTAGAACACATTTAGAACTCTTTAAGAACCAGTTAGTTCTACAAAAGTTCTAATGGGGAATAAGAACCCATATAGAAAAGGTCTAGAACCAAGGTCTACAATTGTTCTACAATTGTTCTACGTATTACCTCCCTGAATGATAGGAGAATTTCCCTTTAAAATGTTTTTTCATATATTAATTATGCTTATCGTTTATACATAATATTGATGTTAACAATATTATACTTATTTTCTAATTCTGTAACTATTTGAAGTATATTGTTGTAGTTAAATAAAGCTTATATATTTTCTTATATAAACTTTATTTAATAATGAAAGGTAAGTAGGTTAATCCTGATGACTAGTTCACTTGGAACTATGTTTAAGAACAGTTTCGAAGGTTTGCTTCAAATAAGTCTGGAAAAAACATTCTAGAACAGTTCTGAAAATGTCCTTGAACAGTTCTAGGACACACCGACTAGAACTGTTCTGTAATCATACTGCGTAGAATTATAAAAGAACAGTTGTTGAACGTTAAATGAGAAAAATTTCTAGAACAAGTGTTCTAAAACAGTTCACAGAGGTCAAGATTGGCAATGTCCTGGAGTACTTGTTTGCCTTGTTTTATGTATTAAGTGGAAGTTACAAAAATCTTTGCTCTTTAGTTTAATGTTGTGGTTATGACAGTTTGTTTTCAAAAAATTTCCCAGTGATCAAATGTTGCCAAGCCCAGGTGTCATATTGTTTTCATAAAATTTAATAAATATTGCTTTAAAAGTCTCTGAAATCACAAAGATCAGAGGTTTGGTGTTTTATATGTAACATCATAATAATTGTAACAATTTGACTATGTGGCCAACTTGTTCTCCTAATGGTACATACAGACAACTCTCCCAGCTTCAGATGACTATCTCACTTATAGATGTGTACTGCTGCAGAGTGGCGGTCTTTTTGTAGGTATGAGACCACCATATGTGCATATAAAAAAGATACAGGACTTTATTATTCTTGTGTAATGATTTCAGTGTTTATTCAGTTTTAAACATCAACTGGAACTGAATCTCAAGAATACTCGTATGTATATACTTTGATATTTGAAAATGATGATTTTATATGTTTTATATATGAAGGTGCACGCCGGGTATGGGAATACTTCGTTGACGGATGGCACTTCACTAACAGAGAACAACAAAAGCCACGCGCGAGAGGTGAGTTCTTCAGCTTTTTTGTAGTTATGTTCTGTTTATTTGGTTTTTAGACACAGAACATTGTTTGGGTGATTAATGGTATAGCACTTCGTATTGCGAAGAAAAAAATTCGCGGAAAAACGATGAATTATTTAAAAAAAACGATAAAATTCCATCGATATCATGAATTGAATGATCAGTACATATTTTAACAAAATAAACATACTTGGAAATAAATCAAGAACGTGCTTACTATTCAAATTAAAAGATCAATATATCTAGTAATGTCACAACATGCAGGTTTTTTTTTACACTTTTTGGGACGATAGCCCATGGCTTTGGAATTGGGAATTTTATCGGCATTTTCATGAAATTGGGAAAATAAATTCATTATAGCTTTTTTATTCCAAACGAAAAGTCCACTGATTAGGGAAATACTAAATTTGATATAACTCTTTATAATCAATCAAATTAAAAGATCAAAATCATATAATACTTTGTTAGATGTAATTGAACCATAACTGAGATAAAAAACGCATTAGACACTTCTTTCTAAAAAAAAAAAAAAAAAATTTTTTTTTTTTTTTTTTTGGAAATTGGGAATTTTTTGCCAAATTTTGGGAAAAAAGTATACTTTTTGGGATTGGGAACATAGCCGAATTTCGGCTATAAAATCGGGCCAAAAAAAAACCTGACATGTTACATTTTAGTTTACTAATGTATTTGAGAAAATTCAAATGTTTTAAGAGTCGCATGCACATTTTTCATCTGCACTTCGTTTACCGATCATCTAAAAAACAATGGCACTTCGTTTCCCGACATCTAGACACTTTTTTCCAGATATAACACACTCGTTTTTTGTGAATCAAAAATGCAGAATTCGCTGTGGAATACTGTTAAAGTAAGCAGGCAATAAATAAAAATGTATGTACTTAGTACGCAAATAAAAAATGAATTACCGAAGCATGTTCTTATCCCTTTGAAATATGATTATGATTTGGTATAAATGTGAAAGATAAATGTTAAACAAATTGGATATGTCTAATGAGTAAAATCTACATGACCATATATTTTAAATTACGTTCTAAACGGTTGATCTAAAGCATTTATCTTTATGTCCAAATGAAGTTACTAAGGCTATTTACTTATATATTAGATAGCATGTCAAGAATAATCACTCTGCTTAAACTGCCTCTCAGAGATGTTTGAACTTAGCCTATACATCATCAAGATACAACTTCTGACCAAGTTTGGTGAATATCTGATGAATACCGCTTGAATAAGAGAGCGGACACCATGCTGAATGTTAAAAAACGCACCAAGTGACCCCGTGACATAGTTTTTGGCCCGGCATGGCCCATGTTCAAACTTGGCCTAGACATCATCTTAATACAACTGCTGACCAAGTTTGGCAAATATTGGATGAACACTACTTAAATTAGAGAGCGGACACCATGCTAAATGTTTTAAAACGCACTAAGTGACCCCGTTACCTAGTTTTTGACTCGTCATGACCAATATTCAAACTTGAATTAGACATTATCTAGATACCACTTCTGACCAAGTTTGGTGAAGATCGGATGAAAACCGAGAGAGCGGACACTTAATACGGACCGACCGACAGACGAACAAGTTTTATCCTATATAGCACCCTAAACTTTGTTTGTGGGGGTATACTAAGTACTGACTCCATAATATGACATTTTATCATTTTATGTACGCATTCCTTTTTTCCAGAATCAGTTGATTTTACGATTTAATTTTACCCGTGTTTCTTTAAACTCAACCAATACAGTGATTTAGGGTCAGGTGAATCGCACTTCGAGCAAACGTTAGCGTTGCGTAAAGGGAAGTGCTTCCTATAAGCAGGGCTCAAAATTAAGGGAGTTTTACCATTCTCTTTTTAATTTTGTTGCTACGCATAAGTATCGTCTTGATGATGCGATTCAAATAAGCACAACCGACATAGGATTTTATGAAGAACAAATGTGTATTTGCCTCATAAAGACCCCTTCACTACCGTTATCTAGAGGTCTGCTATAAGTAAAATTAAACACGATTGTGTTGATCCGCATTATCCGTTGTATTTTCATTTCTCTGAATCTCAAGTTACCAATAAAAAACAAGTTCATTATGTACACATTTATTTAATAATAAATATTGTCTTATTTGAAAATTGCAATTATAATTAACATAGTATAAATTAATAGTAATGTGATTTTTGAAAAAAAATATTTTCAAAATGTTTCGTATGAATAGCCATAATATTAATAAATGCATTTAAGGTAGAAGATAAAACTCAGTTATTAGAGTGCCCGCTTTGTTGAAAGTCTCCGTAATCTGAAGTGCCCTTTATCAGTAAACAAAGTGCCTGCAACTTTATGTATGCCACTTATTACAACATGCACTATCTTTGTTTATATTTCATTGAATACTATCAAAATTTCAGTATTTGAAGCACAGTGATTACTCTACATGCTGGAATAGCAAACAATTTCTTGCAATAATTCTTAGTAGTTTTATTTTGTTAAAATGTTTACTGTTCATCCAGTTTATGCTGTTTTCAGATCGAATTTTCTATTTTTTTGGGCAAAACTGTACCATTCTTCCGTGCAATTGTGTATTCCCAATACAGAAGGGTACACCATTTATCAACTCGACCATGTGTCTTGTCTTAAAAACTAATCTTTAGGATATAACTTTAAATAAAACAGAGGAACTAACCTCTCGCGCGTGGCGTTTGTTGTTCTCTGTTAGTGAAGTGCCATCCATCAATGAAGTATTCGCATACCTGGCGTGAGGTGGCAGTTTATAATATTTCTTATGTCAATACCAAAATTTGAAATGGAGATATGAATTATTAAAAATTGGTTATTTATTGCATAGGTTTTTAAAAATTGCACAATTTTGAAGTATTTATTTATTGTCAATGTTCACTATTTCAGCAATGATGCTGAAGGCCCATCGTGGGATACCCATGACTGATTCATTCCGTTACTCTCCAGCATTAGCTGTGGGACATAAACAAAACACACCGTTTTGACCTTAACTGTAACCTTTCAGTAGACCGACGAAATCGCAGTTTACAAAAAGAATTTCGCTTTGGCGGTGTCAATGCTTCGCCTGGATAATTGCGATTTGATACACCAAGCTTTTCCATCCACCTGTCCGAGTGCTTAAAAAGACATCGCGCCCATGTAAGAGACTAGAGATACTTTTACTCTGATAGTCGATTAAATTCTCAATTTTAAAGTATACGCATGCATGACGAAATTCCATTTCTACAGACGACGCAATTTTGACAACAAAACCGAAGCCTCTAAAGTACGAGTTGTATCATTGATAAAAAATATCCTCATGAAGCGCTGAGGGATCCAAAGAATTTACTGGATTTGACACGCCCTAAAACGGTGAAAAGAGCTCGTAATGTCCCACGGTCGATAAATGGAGAGTAACGGAATGGGTAGAACGTGGGTATCCGATGATGCTGATGGCCTAGAAACAAAATTTGTGAGATGACATCGCTGGGCCTCTTTTAAAATATTAAAAGGGCATTTTGATTGTATCACCTCTGTAATACAGATATGTATTAAATTTTATATTCATGTTACCTCTTTTGAAGCAGATGTGTATCTAGGAACAATTATTTTATGAACTGGTTGAGACAAAATGTATTCCAAGCCAAACAATTAATATTTAACTGTAACACTCTTCAAGTGGTTTGAACTCTCCTACAAAAATAGCCTTCTTTAATGAGACTTTTGTTACAACCCTAAAGTCCTTTTGTTGATATTATGTTCAATTACAAAATCAAGACATATGTGTAGGGCAATTTTAAATGCATACTTTATCAAAGATAATATAATTTAGTAAATGCATATGTCATTTAAAATTATTATATGTCAATATGCCCCTTTAAATTAAGTGATCAATTGTGAATAAAAATGTATAACTATCAAATCAACCAAAACACTTCATATCTGTGATTGTCAGTTTTATGCAACCCAACACCTCCCCAATGTATGCATGATAGATTCAGTGAAAATTGATAGGCTATTAACTTGTTTAATAATCACGTGATAGTCAGTTGACATGGTTACATTGTTTACTGGTAACACAAAGTTGGGCCGCATATTAGTAGAGAGATCATAGCAATCTTAGCTGTATATCTGATTTGTTCCTGATTGTTCCTGATAAGTTTAAAATCTTTATAAAAAAGTGAACTTTTAAGCAACATATGTGTGTGTAGAATTTATTTCTATATTTGGAGATAGGTTAAGTAGTTTTACTTGCAATTAGAAAGTGCAGTTAATGTTTAACAAATAACTTACAAAATGTCATCATTTTCTGGGTCTTCTATTGAGAAGGGATGTGACTTTGTGCCTGACTCCTTATGTAGTACCTGCAAAGACAAAAATAGTGTGATTCATGCTGAATTTTACTGTGAAAGGTGTAAATATTTCTTCTGTAGAAAGTGTCTTGACTTACATGACAATTTGTTTACAAAACATAATGTACTTGGAAAGGAACATGGAGTGAAATGGCCAGTGTCCAGAGAAGAAGACAGCCTTTCACAAAAATTCAAAGTGGACTCCAGGTATTTATAAAAATGCTTGTGTTTGTAAAGTCTTGGACATCAATGTCATTTTTATACGCCCGTATAAAATACGGGACGTATTATGTGAAACCCCTTGGCGGGCGGGCGGGCGGCGGGCGGGCGGCGGGCGGAAGGCATCACTTTGTCCGGACTCTAATTCAAATTGTATTCATCCGATCTTCACCAAACTTGGTCAGCAGTTGCATCTAGTTGATATCTAGGCCAAGTTCGAATATGGGTCATGCCGGGTCAAAAACTAGGTCATAGGGTCAATAAGTGCATTTTCAAAGGGGCCACTTTGTCCGGACTCTATTTCAAATTGTATTCATCCGATCTTCACCAAACTTGGTCAGCAGTTGCATCTAGTTGATATATAGGCCAAGTTCGAATATGGGTCATGCCGGGTCAAAAACTAGGTCATAGGGTCAATTAGTGCATTTTCAACGGCGCCACTTTGTCCGGACTCTAATTCAAATTGTATTCATCCGATCTTCACCAAACTTGGTCAGTAGTTGCATCTAGTTGATATCTAGGTCAAGTCCGAATATGGGTCATGCTGGGTCAAAAACTAGGTCAAAGGGTCAATTAGTGCATTTTACTTTGTCCGGACTCTAATTCAAATTGTATAAATCTTATCTTCACCAAACTTGGTCAGTAGTTGCATCTAGTTGATATCTAGGCCAAGTTCGAATATGGGTCATGCCAGGTAAAAAACTAGGTCATAGGGTCAATTAGTCCATTTTCAACAGCGCCACTTTGTCCGGACTCTTATTCAAATTGTATTCATCCGATCTTTACCAAACTTGGTCAGTAGTTGCATCTAGTTGATATCTAGGTCAAGTTCGAATATGGGTCATGTCGGGTCAAGAACTAGGTCATAGGGTCAATTAGTGCATTTTCAACGGCGCCACTTTGCCAAAATGCCTTATACAGGTTTATGATTATCAATTTAATACACCTCATTTACATTTATCATCCGCTGAACACTTATCGAACTTGATAGCAATAAAAACCGCTATAAGAATCTTATAAAGGTGAATTACAGACAGCCTTGGTATTCATGCTGATATAAAATGTAAAAGCAAACAGTATTTAAACATTCAAACCAAATATTTATTTCAGTTTTTAGGGAACTAATTTCAAGATAAGTAATATCAGTACAGGAAATACTGCCATTCTATACCTATGTAGGTTTAAACAATTATGATTTAAATATTGTGTTTTAGAGAACAAATGAGACTAAGTGTACACTTATTGATATCAATGCATATATATGAATATATCAGTTATATAAGTTGTTGTTGTTTTTTTTGCTTATTTCCAAAACAAATACATCAATCATCAGTGTATCATCTCCAATGGCACACGAATCGGGCGTATATTGCTCCGTCATGCGGCGCTCTTGTTAAAAGGATCTTTTCACGTTTTGGTAAATTGACAAAATTGAAAAAAGTTGTTTCAGATTTGCAAATTTTAGTGTAAGTTATGATATTCGTGAGGAAACAGTAATACTGAACATTAACCATAGTCTAATATAGCCATTATACGCATCTTTTGACGATTAAACTACCAAACTACTACGGGTTACATTTTCAGGAAAAGGTTAACCTGAATTTTTTTGTATTGCTTTTTCATGGAATAATTTGTATGATTTTATACGGTTTGCGTGCGACATACTACCAATTTGCACTAATTTGCGCTGGGGACTAGTTAAAAAAAATAACTTTTAACTTAAATGCTTTTACGCAATAAAAATTTATCCAAAATTAAGCATACATTTTTAAAGTTATTAAAATTAATGATAAAATTCATTTTTATTAAGAAACTGATATGTTATCAACACAAGCAATCTCAAATTAGTTTCATTTCAATAGAAAACATTAACAAGCGTTATGAAATGTTTAACTTTTACTTAAACATTTTTACTACTAAAGGTTTTTCAGTTAATAACCTGTTATGGAAAAGGTTAACCTGTTAATGTTTCTCGTAACCTCTTGCATCCTTTATAGACACTGCTACTTTTCCTGGATTTCTGCCAACTTTTTCTTAATTTAAGTTCAAAAGATAATTGTCATTAATTGTTTGTAGGCCAAAAGGAGACAATTATGAGCATGAGGCAGGACATTTGAATATTTACCGTGACACGTGAATATTGTCAACAGGTTTTTTCTTTTCCCGAATTTTATAGCCGAAATTAGGCTATATTCCTTATCGCATTATAAAGTATACTTTTTTCCCAAAATTTTCTAAACATTCCCAATCGGGAAGAAAAATGCAAATTACATCGGCAATTTTACTTTTTAACAATCCGATCCGGTCTGGTACGGGTTTTAGACTATACTGTACCTCGATTTGGATAACGTCAACATTATTTGTGCGCCCGATATTCCCGTTGTTAGTCAGCTGCTTATATATTTGCGATTCAAGCGTTTTGTGATTCTACTGAATGGAAAACAAATATTTCACACAATTTGAAATATAAAGTGAAAAGATTCCTTAGCAAAAACCTGTCCAAACGAAAACTTTAGATATTTTTAAGCAAGCGTGATTAAATAAACAAACATCAACAAGTACAAGTCCTACCATTGAAACTCCTTCCATAGTTAATGATAGTAATTTGATAACAAATATCCAAATGCAATCACTGAGGGGACAAAATGCAATCACTGATGAGACCAAATGAAATCAATAAGAGGACAAAATGCAATCACTAAGGGGACCAAATGCAATCACGAAGGGAACCAAATGCAATCACTAAGGGGACCACTCAAAGACACTTATAACCTTACATGCTGTATGTCCCTTTTAGCGGGACAGTCCTGCTTTTGGGCTGTTTGTAACACTGTCTCCATTTGAGACGATTTGTTGTGACATTTGTTTAAACACTATGTTCTATAATTTTACTCTTAAACTAGCTTTTCAAAATCTGTTTGAATAAGCTTACCATCGCTTATTCCTTATTTGTCCCTAATGGCCCCTTTTATCAAGAATAAAGCCTGTACCAGTGATGTTGTTATCACCTTAGCGGCGACTAATGGGCACACAAGGGAATCTTACAGGCATTCATGCAATGGGCATTTTAACAATCAGCATTGCTTATTGCTATTCATACAAGTGACTTTATTAAAAACAGAATGTGTTGGAATTTTATGGCCCAATATTTCAAGTTCAAGTAACTCTCCTGTGTAATATATTAACTTAGGTAAAAACATGCATGTATTATCTGTAAAAACAGCGATTTTTCATATCATCAAATTGAATGCAGAAAAATACAAGTTGTTTGTCACATACATTAACATATTTTCAGAAATGGTATGTGCATATTGCATCAATCTAACTCTGAACTAATTTGATGATAGGCCTGGTAGGAGGGCTGGCCTGGACGATGCTGTGCCTGGTAGGAGGGCTGGCCTGGACGATGCTGTGCCTGGTAGGAGGGCTGGCTTAGACGATGCTGTGCCTGGTACAAGGCCCATTCCTCACAGAGTGGACAAATTAAAGGTACTGATATAGATAAACAAAATGTTTGCTGTGATGATTGTGTTATTCCACCTCTACAATCTAAAGGGGGTATATTTTTATCATCATGTGTGTCTGTCTGTCTGTACGTCTGTAGACACCAGTGCTCCAGCTAGGCCTTAATTGAAGGGCGTTCCGCCCTGCCCCTCCGAACCTTGGCCCTACCCTTCCTAAGGCCCCCCCCCCCCTGCCCTTAACAAAAAGTTTTTTTATTTTTTTGCATTTTTTTTATATATGATAATTAATAAATCTCTTATTACATTGTATTTAATTCATTCCTTATTGTAGACATTGTATTTGAATGGTTTAATAATGTTTTAATAATAATGGGAATAACATATTTTAACAATTACTAATTACATATAAATTAACATGCAACAGGAAGCATTCCTGAAACGACCACGCGCTCGAAAGTGCCCTTTTGACAAAATGCTGCGCGTTCAAAGCGACCTTTTGACAAAAAAGCATACATGCCATAATTTTTTAGGTCCAAAGCGGGACATTCCATAAAAAATTGTCGGGACATTTGCCCAAAAAGCAGGACACCTAAAACGATCTATCATTCCACCTTTACTATAGTCAGTATAGTACTAACAAAAACTCTTGATACTTTTATTCAAGACATAAAACATCTGATATGAAGCATGAAATCTAAAATATAACAATAACAGTTTTATTAAATAAGACAATAGCAAACAACGAAGATAATATTCATCTGTTTAAGAGTACAAAATCTAGAACATTACGACAACAATACTCATTATATTAATTTCAATGGCAAACATTAACGCAGGGGAGGCTATCCAGTTGACTGAAAGTACGGGTTACAGTACACTATCTACCGAACAGTTACATCGGTTACACACGGAATGCGCGGCCGTACACATTTCCGTATTTTGTTTTCTTCCTATATACACAGATTAAACTGAATTGGGAATTGTCAGGCGCTGTATTGGGGTAGTGTCAAACTGTCATGAATAACAACACGTTGTTTTTATTACAATAACACAAGACAAGATGGGTAACTCTTTTACTGTTTGTTGCGATGTTTTTTAAGCATGTGTCCATGCGCAGTTTGTTACTTGTCAATTGTCGCGGCTTAATTGGAGTAGGGTCAAACTGTCATGCATAGCACCTCGTTGTTTTTAGCTTAATTGGAGTAGGGTCAAACTGTCATGCATAGCACCTCGTTGTTTTTATAACAATTACACTAGACAGGATGGGTATCACTTATTGGACTGTTTGTTGCGATTTTGGTATATTGCACATTCGGAATATCCCGCTATATTGGAACTAAACATTGAATGGAAAAGACTCATTTATGACGTAGCGTTAATTTTACAAAACAATTGTTTTTTTTAAACCGCTTCAAACAAATACAAAATAAACACATTTTCAACATTTATTTTATTATAATAAAACTATCGATAGCAATAAGCGACCACTATCTTGAAGACCACCATGGTGTGAATGCCTGATGAAATCAATAATAAGCCGATAAATCGCTGATAAGGTGTCATAAACAACACTGGTACACACGATAAGTAGACTCGGATTGTTAATTGGGGGTCAATAAAGGGATTAGCGGTGTTAAGTGTTAGCGAAACAGAGCTTGAATAGCGAATTTTATTGGGAACCTATACACCTTACATCGTTTTTTACGAATGTCGGGACAAATCGTCTCATGGCGGGACGGCGGGACAAAGGGCCCAAAAGCGGGACTGTCCCGCCGAGATCGGGACGTATGGCATGTATGCAAAAAAGCCCCCCCCCCCCTGCCATTTTCAAATCCTAGCTGGAGCACTGAGACACAATCTTGTGTGGAGATGTTCTCCTAAACTTTTCTTCATAAATATGTTTAACATGCATTAATTGTTTTGTATTTTATGTATGTGGGAATTTCAAAACATTTTAGCTCAAGCCAAATATTGTGATCACCTTATGTCCGGCAGTATGCGGGGTGCAGTGTGCTTGCTATGACATGCGACTCACGTAATATGAAGATGTTTTCATATGAATGAATTTCTACATTGACATACCGGTAAAACAAGACCGGAAAATTTGGCTAGTTTAAAGAGAATTTGTCCTTGAAACAGAAGTTTCACTTTAGGATTTAGATCATGCTAACCTTGATTGCGTTCAAGAGAGTGGTAAAGCACTGATCAAACTGGTAATATGATACATGTATCTGCTTGGAAACTGAAATTCAAATCAGTCCTTACATTGATATATATTTTTGGATAAATTTATTGTATGCGTTTTTATACCCAGAATTAAATTTTAATGTTTTTTTTCTAAACTCAAATCAAGAGTTAGTAATAACAAAATAAAACAGAACATCTATCACATGGAAAAGTACTTGTAATAAGATAAAAACACAGATATGCTGATGCATACACCTGTAATACTGCTTTGCAATTATGAATAAGTTGTAATAAGGCATTGCAATTATGAAAACATGCGCTTTCTTATTTGAATTATGTTGCACGGTTATATAGGTATGTGAAGGTTTCAAGTTTACAGCTTCAGAGAGGAGGTGTATTTGAGTCATTATATTGGTCAGTCGGTCGGCTTGTCAACATACATTTTTAAGACCTAACTTCTCCTAGAAAAATTTCAAGCGATTAAATTAAAACTTTATTAATCACCATAACGTGAAGATGTGCAAGAGTTATTTGCCCTTGAATTACTATAGTTCGGGCAGGTTTTGTTATATATGTTACTATAAAGAGTTGTATATTACTATAGTTCAGGCAAGTTCTATTGTATATGTTTGTAAAGGTTCCTTGTACTTTATTCTACAGCGCAATGATTTTTATAGAGGCAATACAAGGCATTCAGGTTTATTTAAAACCTTGCCTTAACACCACTAGTACATGTACAGTACACTCCACACGTTTTCCCCAAAAAACTCGCTCACTCCGCGGTTATTTTCGTGCTAGCGAGTGTTTACGCGGAGTTTAAAAGCGAGGTAAAACGTGGCGTTCCGCCGAGTTCGCTAATACACGCAGCGTGTATTACTTTAGCCTAGTCGCTAAATGCAGACAATTTCCGTTCTTATCAGCGACCGCCGCACAACACCGCGTTAGCAGTGTACTACTGGACATGCCAAAAAATAAAAACATTGTTATTAAATATTGTTTAAATACTGTATAAAAATAAAGATAATTGTATAGAAAATTAATGCGTATAAAAATTATGTTTTTTAATTCACAGGTACGTCTACAATATTAGTCTATCTAACTACGATTTTTAATGTTAGCACGACGTTTGCAAATTCTTCCAATATACAGTCATCATGTATATTTCCCGACAAAAGCGCACGAAAATTATGCTGCAATGTGCAAGGTCTAGGTATACTCCTGCAAAGCGTTTGATTTTTTGATACAAACTTTGTAGAGCAGAGAATACTTAATTCTGTTGATTTTGGTTAAAAGTTTCTTAGGTATATTTTAACAAAATTATATTGCGAATAAGTTGATATTTCCTACAAAATAATTTAAAATTGAACACGCCGAATCTTTATCGTTACGGTATTTTAGTAGAGTAATTATTTTAACAGTAATTGTACTGTAAACTGATTAAAGAAGACATCTGGGCGGAACTGGATTAAGTGTTTGATGTTATGAAAACACGCAAAGCTTGTCTACTGACCTATTGTGTAGACTGCTGTCTGCGGTGTTTTGACAAAAGGGATTAACATGTGTGAATGTCACTCTGCCGATTTGGTCCATAATTACTGGTAAACATTGTTTTGAATGTCGACGCAATTAGAATACAACTGTGAATATTTAATACAACTATCAACTCAATAGTTACCACCTTCTTCTAGCAATCAATGGAATAACCTACCTACAAAGAGAAAATAAATGCATTAGTGAGCAGAGAATCGACTTTGTTCCAACAATTAAAATGCATTCTTTGAACGTGGTTACTTGAGTAAGTTATGCCTTCAGACAGGAAGCGGCTTTCCTTTGATAACGTCAAACTGTCAATTCATACGGATGTGCGAGACTTTTAGGGTCCTTGGTCATTTGTTTACATGTTCAGTATAGAAAAAACACCTGCTTACATGAACACTTTGGATTAAATTATCAAAATAAAAACAATGTTGCAAACTGATTATATTAATTGGTAAGTATAAGTTTAAAGACAATGTTTTGTTTGTCATAAATCAACGAGTTTTCTTACAACTACTTCTACAACCACGTGGGGATCGATCTATCTTAGGTGTTGTTTATTTAATGGTATATTATATATATATATATATATATATATATATATATATATATATATATATATATATATATATATATATATATATATATTTAAATAAATAAATGTATGTACTTGTAATAAATGTAATTTTATTTGAAAATCAGGAAGTCAAACAAAGTTAAATTGATCGTTATATCGTAAAACACGGAGTTTTCCCGTGTTGCCAATGCGGAGGGCCACCGCGTCGGCTTATCAATTTTGCCGATCGTTCAATGCGGCGTCCAAAATCTTGCAAACGCCGCGTATCGCAAACTTTTCTTAATCGCCCTCGGCGTTAATGCACACGGCGTATGGAGGGAAATTGGGGAAAACGCGTGGAGTGTACTGTACATAGAGATTACTTTTTATGCATTTCTCTACTTTCATTTGTTTTTATGCCTCCGGATCGAATGATGGGGGGTATATTGTTTTTTGCCTGTCTGTCTGTCATTCTGTCCCAAATTCCAAAACTTCAACCTTGGTCATAACTTTTGGCAATATTGATGATAGCAACTTGATATTTGGCATGCATATGTATCTCATGGAGCTGCACATTTTGATTGGTGAAAGGTCAAGGTCATCTTTCAAGGTCAAAGGTCATATATATGGCTTCAAAGCGCAGTATGGGGCATTGTGTTTCACAAACACAGCTCTTGTTAAATTTAGATTTATACATTGATGAAATGTTTACATTTCAAATCCTATATAAATAAAAGCAGTTATCAATCAAATGCAGCGCTTCTTTTTAATTTGTTTCAATGAATACAAAGTCATCACAACACGCTTGCCTGCTTAAAAGAAAAAAATCTCAGCACCAATGGGGCATTGAACCAGGGTCTCCCGCATTGAAACCAGCCACTCTAAATGCAATGCTAAAGAGCTTACTTGACTGTAGAGCTGTTTGAAAAGATCTTATTTCACTACGCTGCCAACACAAATAATTCAATGCATCATTCAGGTCAAGGCATCTGAATTTTGAATGCAGTTGTTTTAATTAAAATGATGGTGTGTGTTTACTATAGATTATTATAATACATTTCAAATAACATTGTTGGAATGTATTTAAAGCATAAAAACAGCAACATTAATTTCCCGTTTTTTGTCAAAAGGATGCAATATTTCCCAATCCAAAGGGACCCGGCCTTCTCCTAAATGGTGAGAAATAAACGACACTGGTGATTGACATCAATATTGTTGTATAAGATGTTTCACTTTTGGATAATTGGCACTCAATATTTTGTGCCAAAAATAGAAAATATTAAAATAAACACTTTCACAAAACAAAAGGACATTATTTATCGAAAGTGGTGTGCTTTAAAATGCAAACAAAGATTACTTAATTGTAAATAAAAAACAAATATACATATACAGACATTTTACTGTGTTCTTAGAAATATAAATACAATTCAATAAACAAGTTTAAGAATGGACCCAGTCCCGGATGAGCCATTTGACAGATAAGGAAACTGCCTATGGGTCGTACAACTAATTTTGCCCCTGTATGACATCGTGAATATACATTCTCCATTGATTGTCTCTGTAAATTTCTAACATGATAATTATTATGTTGTATTACAGTATTATAATGATATTTTATACCTATTAAAGGACATATTTTATTTCTTGCAAACCTTGCCACTGGTAGGCTTAACTAAAAGATTGTACCATAAATTTACGAATATTATACGCACTTTTTTATCTGCCAATGTTTTCTTCAAGTAGGGGGTGCGTATAATATACGAGTTTAGAGCAGAACAAAATTTTTCCTGTGCAAATTGTCAACTTAATCGCTGTTATTCGCTTTGTGGCAGCCATTTTGAACTACACTATTACATCAAAGGGGTGCAACAGGGCCCGCGCCATTTGAGCCATTTTCGAAAATATTGACTGGGCACTGGCGTTCTAGTGGGCACCAGGCTGTCAAGTGGCATATGCATTCTAGTAGGCACCAGACTGATAAGTGCCATGGACATTCTGGTATGTACCAGGTTGTCAAGGGACATGTACATTCTAGTAGGCACCAGGCTGACAAGGGGCATGGACATTCTAGTAGGCACCAGGCTGTCAAGTGCCATGGACATTCTAGAAGGTACCAGGCTGTCAAGTGCCATGGACATTCTAGTAGGCACCAGGCTGACAAGGGGCATGGGCATTCTAGTAGGCACCAGGCTGACAAGGGGCATGGACATTCTAGTAGGCACCAGGCTGACAAGGGGCATGGACATTCTAGTAGGCACCAGGCTGTCAAGGGGCATGGACATTCTAATAGGCACCAGGCTGACAAGGGGCATGGGCATTCTAGTAGGCACCAGGCTGACAAGGGGCATGGGCATTCTAGTAGGCACCAGGCTGACAAGGGGCATGGGCATTCTAGTAGGCACCAGGCTGACAAGGGGCATGGGCATTCTAGTAGGCACCAGGCTGACAAGGAGCATGGGCATTCTAATAGGCAACAGGCTGACAAGGGGCCTGTCATTCTAGTAGGCACCAGGTTGTCAAGGGGCCTGTCATTCTAGTAGGCAACAGGCTGACAAGGGGCATGGGCATTCTAATAGGCACCAGGTTGTCAAGGTGCACATGCATTCTAATAGGCACCAGGTTGTCAAGGTGCACATGCATTCTAATAGGCACCAGGTTGTCAAGGTGCACATGCATTCTAATAGGCACCAGGTTGTCAAGGGGCTCGGGCATTCTAATAGGCACCAGGCTGTCAAGGGGCATGGGCATTCTAGTAGGCACCAGGTTGTCAAGGGGCATGTACATTCTAGAAGGCACCAGGTTGTCAAGGGGCAAGGGCATTCTAATAGGCACCAGGCTGTCAAGGGGCATGAACATTCTAGTAGGCAACAGGCTGACAAGGGGCATGGGCTTTCTAGTAGGCAATAGGCTGACAAGGGGCATGAACATTCTAGTAGGCAACAGGCTGTCAAGGGGCACGGGCATTCTAGTAGGCACCAGGCTGTCAAGGGGCATGGACATTCTAGTAGGCAACAGGCTGACAAGGGGCATGAACATTCTAATAGGCACCAGGCTGTCAAGGGGCACGGGCATTCTAGTAGGCAACAGGCTGTCAAGGGGCATGGGCATTCTAGTAGGCACCAGGCTGTCAAGGGGCACGGGCATTCTAGTAGGTAACAGGCTGTCAAGGGGCACGGGCATTCTAGTAGGCAACAGGCTGTCAAGGGGCATGGGCATTCTAGTAGGCACCAGGCTGTCAAGGGGCATGTACATTCTAGAAGGCACCAGGTTGTCAAGGGGCAAGGGCATTCTAATAGGCACCAGGCCAGTGATTTTTTTTGCTTTAATTTGTTACAGCCTGTGCCTTTTGAATTGGGAAAATTAGCGCGATAAACCGTGAAATTGGGAAAAATAGCGCGATAAACCATGAAATTGGGAAAAATTAAGCATTATAAATAGGATTATAAGTAACAGAAGTGATATTGTGTTTAAGTGCATGTTCAGGGAGTTTTCTAGAAAAGGAGTCTGGTCAAATTAGTTTGTTTTTTTAATCAATAAAAGTGGCAAGTTTGGGAATGATTTATGGACAAAAATGACTAAATTCAAGTTATATATTTTGTAAGATGTTTAAAAAATAAAGTTGAGACCTAGATTTAAGAAATCATAATTAAGATATATGAGACTTCTTTCTAAAAAAAAAAAAAAAAAAAAAAAAAAAATTTTTTTTTTTTTTTTAAGTTGGGCTTTTTTTGGGAAATTTTGGTCAGAATTTTGGGAAAAACCGTGTATTTTTGCGATTGGGAAGCAGCCGAAATTCGGCTGAAAATTTGAGCAAAAAAAATCACTGCAGGCTGTCAAGGGGCCTATCATTCTAATAGGCACCAGGTTGTCAAGGGGCACGGGCATTCTAGTAGGCACCAGGCTGTCAAGGGGCCTGGGCATTCTAGTAGGCAATAGGCTGTCAAGGGGCCTGTCATTCTAATAGGCACCAGGCTGTCAAGGGGCCTGTCATTCTAGTAGGCACCAGGCTGTCAAGGGGCACGGGCATTCTAGTAGGCACCAGGCTGATAAGGGGCATGGGCATTTAAGTAGGCATCAGGCTGTCAAGGGGCATGTACATTCTAGTAGGCACCAGGTTGTCAAGGGGCACGGGCATTCTAATAGGCACCAGGCTGTCAAGGGGCCTATCATTCTAATAGGCACCAGGTTGTCAAGGTGCACAGGCATTCTAGTAGGCACCAGGCTGTCAAGGGGCCTGGGCATTCTAGTAGGCACTAGGCTGTCAAGGGGCCTGTCATTCTAATAGGTACCAGGCTGTCAAGGGGCCTGTCATTCTAGTAGGCACCAGGCTGTCAAGGGGCACGGGCATTCTAGTAGGCACCAGGCTGACAAGGGGCATTGTCATTTTAGTAGGCACCAGGCTGACAAGTGGCATGGGCATTCTAGTAGGCACTAGTTTGAGAAGGGGCCTTGGATGCGGCCCAAAAATTTTAATTGCCTTTGGGTCTCCATGGTACTTTATCTGCCACTGATCATGGCGCCTGCTATTCGTCTATCCAAATTACACACATGACAAGTTAAGTCCCTTTGGCTTTTACTGGAATGAAAGTTTCCCGGTAACCATGATGATAGCTGTTAAACAAGTGCCTTGTATACCTAGACATGTTCATGGTAGACCTTAATTGCTAAATGATATATAGATATAATTATAATACAGAACATACTGTCAGTTGAACTCTTATTACTGTAATTTACAGGATAACAATACCAGAGATGTATATCATATCTTCACCAGACCTACATCAGACAATATTCTGAAACCATATACTCCGTCCAGCATTGGGGCAAGCTTGAAACCAGCAGATGACCTGCATTCATCCAGACCTACCTCAGACAAGAGCCTGAAACCATATACTCCATCCAGCATTGGGGCAAACTTGAAACCAGCAGGTGACCTGCATTCCGTTAAGTCCACAAAGCAACGGTATGTGCATTCTACAAAGTTTGTTAAATTCATAAACCTGGTGTCACACCTTGGGGTATGTCACTTGCTTATTAAGTACTTATATAACAAATAACTTTTAAAAATCATGTGTGAAGGCATAAAGACCAGATGAGTAACATATATGTATTGTATAAATATAGGCTTTTACAAATTTTGTTAAATTCCAGTTCCTCTGGTCCAGGGTTTTTTTTTCCACTTTTTGGGAAGATAGCCCATGGCTTTGGAAATGGGAATTTTATCGGCATTTTCATGAAATTGGGAAAATAAATTCATTAGCCTTTTTTTCCACACGAAAAGTCCACTGATTAGGGAAATACTAAATTTGATTTAACTCTTTAAAATTATTCAAATTAAAAGAAAAAATCATATAATACTTTGTTAGATGTAATTGAATTAAAATTGAGATAAAATACACATAAGACTTCTTTCTAAAAAAAAAAAAAAATGCAATTGGAAATTTTTTGCCACATTTTGGGAAAAAAGTATACTTTTTGGGATTGGGAACATAGCCGAATTTCGGCTATAAAATCGGGCCAAAAAAAACCCTGTGGTCACAATGGTTATACATACCTAGGCTTTATTCTCAAAATAATTTCTTTTTTGCTGAGACAAAAAGGCCCAAAATTTCAATTTTTGATTTGTTATAGCAAAGTTTTTTTTTATTAACCCTTAAAGCGCTGGAGCTGAATTTTAAAGGCCTTTGCAAACAGTTTGGATCCAGATGAGACGCCACAGAACGTGGCGTCTCATCAGGATCCAAACTGTTTGCTATTCTGATAGTATTCTTTGAAAAAAATCGAAGAAAATGCTAATTTTAGAAATTCTGCAGACGACATTTTAGCAGACGACAAATTTCCCAGCATGCAAAGGGTTAAATCATGCCAATGTGGAAAAAACTGATGTGAAAACATTGTATTTACTTATATAATTTAAATAACTAAAAAAAATGTCCCTGAAACCATATTTTATATTAGGATGATAAAAGAATATATTTACAGGGTAGAGTATGGAAAAGTAAGGTTTGTAACTGTGTAGACATCTGCTTACTTCATATAATGTCTACACAAACATGTTATTTGTTAAGAGTCGCTTGTTACATCATTGTAGCAAAGGTATTGACCCTATTTGTTTGTACCTGATGGCCTGGTTTGTGAAATATAAGCTGTATAACACTGTTTCATTGAGTATAAATGGTTTAGTATTTAAAGTATAACACTACATAACATTTTTTGTTTAATTTTTACAATGCTATGTATATTAAGGTAAATTGAGTACAATTATTTGTTAAAACACTAACAGATATGTTAAGCAGTTTATTCCTAAAACACTATTCTGTTTCTCTATTAATAACAATGATCAAAACTTCATATTCAATTTTCAAATGTTTTAACTTGTGTGACTTGTATGTTCATTTTATCCTTTCAGACCCATCCCTGAGTGGTTAAAATCACCGTCAACGATATCAGTGCAGGGGAATCCTGCCAAGGTGTTCACTGTCAAGGGAAAGTCTGAGCACAATGTGTTCATACCGAGTGATTCATACACATGCTTAATCGAAGCCATCTGTGTCCTCCCAGATGGACAGGTCCTGGTTGCAGACAGCGGTAATCAGAAAGTCAAGCTTCTGAACCAGCAGTTTCAGGTGGTGAGTCACTGTGGTGTGACTTCTGGGCCATGGGACATGTGTGTTATCACACCCAGTGAGGTTGCAGTGTCTGTGGGTCATGGGATCCAGTTTATCACAGTAAACAAAACCCAGCTGGTGCCAGCGAGGAAGGTTCAGTTAGAACATGATTGTAAAGGTATCGCCCACCACCAAATGGACCTGTTCATCACTTCACGTAAAGCACTGTACAAGTACTCACTGAGTGGGAATCTGGTCTGCATACTGTATGGGGATGTGTCAGGTCCTGATACAGGTAAGAATCATAGAGGACTCATCCTGATATCATATGTATAACTGAGAAAGTGTAAATGTGTATAATGTATATGTTTATTGATTGTTGCTATAGCCAGACAGATTTTCAGTATTATTGATTTATAAACATGAGTTATGAAGCATTTTAATTGTCACTACATGGCATGTCTATAAATAGAAACTGAGTTCCTGGGAAAGAGACACTTTCTGACCTGGTCTTCATTATGTTGTACAAATACTTTACATGTACAATATCTTTAATACATGAACAAATCTCATAACATGGTATAAAAAAGATGCTCTTTAAATTTTTGAATTTGGATCTTAAGAAGTGTTACAAAAAATGTACGTACATGTAAATGTAATTAACAATTTTTAGAAACTGTCTTTTTTTATATTGTTAAGCAACACTACTAGATAGAAAAGTGTCAGTATTTGTTGTTTGCCAAATTATTTTTCTAGTTATAAGCACTTTTCAGACACAATTACAGTCGTACCACTGCACAATAATAATAAAAAATTATGTCTTGTGTCAATTTTCTTATATGTCAGTACATTGTTATCATATTCGTACATGTGTAGGAAATATATTTTTGCAGCAAAAAGTAACAATCATATACACATGTTGATTGAACTGTGTAATTATTTTCATCTTTGTAATGATTTCATCTGTGTAAGTGTATATAACACTTCATTTCTACCTCACCAGTCGCATTTCAACATATCACTTTTACACAATAACACTGACATTTATTGCCACACATAACTATTAAATAATTCAAATGTATGCATATGTTAACATATGTTTATTGTCTATTTATAACAACCAACACATATGTAATACAATATCACTGCAGTATGTTTAATAAGATTATTTAATATTTACAGTAATTCAATATCTTGATGTTACTCTGTTTTGCAGTAAACAGGTGTGCTGTGAGTCCCACAGGAGACAGGCTGTACATCACCAGCTGGGACCAGCACAAGCTTCTCACCCTGGCCAGGGATGGCACACTCCTGGCTACATACACAGACCCAGCACTAGTGTATCCACGTGGTCTACATGTGACCCCTGCAGGCCAGGTGCTGGTCTGTGAATGCTGGTCCTACACTGTACAACAGGTGGGCTGGGAGGGAGAGAGTAAGCTGACTACGCTGGCTACTAAGGAGCATGGAGTGAGGAACCCATGGTCAGTCTGCTACAGCAGCACCACATCATCCATCATTGTGGGACAGGGGTTGTACGGGAACGACACCATCCTGGTGTTCAGAGTGGAATAGTGTGTACATGTATGTATGAGTTGTTGTAATTAGTGATTAGTATTTTAATGACAATGTGTTAATTGTTTAGCATACGAACATAGTAGTGTGTGATGTTACAATACAACATTGTGTGTGTAGTTAAAGATACAAATAATTTATGTGCACATATTGTTATCTGATTATACAATGTGAGGGTTTTTGTGAGAACATTAGATCTAATGCATATTATGTTATGTTGTCATAACATTTGTGTCATTATGGTCCTAAAATTTAGATCTTGTAAACTGTGCATGAAAAAACAAAGCATTTCAACTGAAAATTTCATATTTGTACATATATGCACATGAACATAGCAACTGAGGCTATTTTTAGACTTTCATTTCTATAAACACCATGCCATGTAAGAAATGTATATGGATGAATATTTTTTAAATAAAATATTGTTTAAGTAATCTTTGGAGGAGCATATATTGATATTTTACGCAATGTTTACAGAAAGGTAACACTTCACGTGAGATTTATTAATTTGCCATATTTTATGCTGTTGAACATCTGTTATTGAGTTTCATTACATTTATATCAATTTGTGTGAGTCCTAAATATACATACAAGAAAAACATCAAGCTATTTTGCTGCTCCAGTCAGGACAAGGATGCTGAGGATGTGGTGGACAAGGATGACCTGAATACACTTAAGGTAACAAAGACGTTTTAATTATCAGGCCTTTTCATGGCCAATTTGGGAAAAAATGCAATTTTGGGATTTTTATTTTTTTCGTGCGAAAAGTCCATTGATTTCAGAAAAATAAATTTAATATAACTATTTCTAATACTTAAAATTAAAAGAATAAAACATATTATGCTAGTAATATACTTTTTTTTAGATCTTATTGAAATATAATTGAGACATATTAATCATAAGGCACTTATTATGCCCCCCTTTTGAAGAAGAGGGGGTATATTGTTTTGCACATGTCGGCCTGTCAGTCTGTCGGTCCTTCTGTCCGTCAACCAGATAGTGTCCTGATGATTACTAAAGAACGCTAAGGCCTAGGATCATGAAACTTCATAGGTACATTGATCATGACTGGCAGATGACCCCTATTGATTTTCAGGTCACGAGGTCAAAGGTCAAGGTCACAGTGACTCAAAATGGTAAAATGATTTCCGGATGATAACTCAAGAATGCTTACGCCTAAGATCATGAAACTTCATAGGAACAATGAACATGACTGGTAGATGACCCCTATTGATTTTCAGGTCACTAGGTCAAAGGTCAAGGTCACAGTGACTCGAAATAGTAAAATGGTTTCCGGATGTTCACTCAAGCATGCTTACACCTAAGATTATGAAACTTCATAGGTACATTGATCATGACTGGCAGATGACTCCTTTAAATTTTCAGGTCACTAGGTGAAAGGTCAAGGTCTCAGTGACTTGAAACAGTAAAATGGTTTCCTGATGTTAACTCAAGAATAATTAGGCCTAGAATCATGAAACTTCATAGGTATATTTATCATGACTGGCAGATGACCCCTAATGAATTTCAGGTCGCTAGGTCAAAGGTCAAGGTCAAAGTGACTCGAAATAGTAAAATGGTTTTTGGATGATAACTCAAGAACACTTATGCCTAGGATCATGAAACTTCATAGGTACATTGACTTTCAGCTCACTAGGTTAAAGGTCAAGGTCATGGTGACTTGGACACAGTAAAATGGTTTCCGGATGATAACTCAAGACTGCTTACTCCTAGGATCATGAAACTTCATAGGTACATTGATCATGACTGGCAGATGATCCCTATTGATTTTCAGGTCACTAGGTCAAAGGTCAAGGTCACAGTGACAAAAAACGTATTAACACCATGGCTGCCACTACAACTGACAGCCCATATTTGGGGCATGCATGTTTTACAAACAGCCCTTGTTAAGGAAAGAAAAACGCTTTGCGTATGGGTCCGTTTCACATACCCATAAATACGCCAGGAAAAGACCTGCTTATGTATTCCCTATGTATTAAGAATGCAAAAAAGATGAGGTGGAAAAGAAAAGTATGAATTTACTTAAGATAAAATATCCTCTTTACTTGTTTGTAAAGTGTAAACTCATATATATATTCATCCGAAATTTCGTGGTCAAAAAAGACTTTTACGGACCTATTAGTTTATTTTGTGGATTTCTCAGTTCAGAAAAATAAATGATGAATTTGTGTCAGTTACTTTTTTGTGTGTGATAAATTTGTGGATCAGTGAACCCTTAAAATCAACATAAATAATGTCCCTCAAATAATAATGGTTTACAGTGTAACCTGTGTATTAAGAATGTTAAAGATGAAATTGACAAGAATGATATGATTTAACAAAACATAAAATGGCGTCTTTTATTGTGTATATCATGTTTACAGCAGGACTTGTTTTACTTGAGGATCAATAACTCAAACTCTTCTTCAGCTCGATGCTTTCCAACTTATCATACAGGAACCTCAGTTACACAACACCCCGAGAATTTCTGTCATCCTCATAAGGCCTTGAGTTTTTATAAAGTTGTGATATATTTAATAAAGCTTATAAATATGATTCCATAGAATGCATTTGTTCTCAATAAGAAGGACCCCGGCCTCATTCCCAGAACAGTGTGATAAAAGCTTTAGAGTTAGTTTTCATGCATGCAATGGCAACAATGTAAGGTTGCATGGGAAAACAGGACTTAATGCATGTGTGTAAAGTGTTGTCCCAGATAGCCTGTTCAGTTTGCATATTCCATATTGGTTCGCTCAACGTTACAGCTACTGCTCAGCAAAGAAGACAGCTGTCTGGTGAAAGGCTGGCCGTATTACAGTCCAGTGATGTAGGGGGACGCGGCCTTTCCATGGCTGGGGATTGCATTGTAGCGGACACTTACAAAAAAAGTTTAAAATGTTAATTATGAATCGACATATTAATAAAGTATTGACCAACAATTTAAATGATGTTTGAGTACGATATGGTTTGATTGAATCAATTGTCATGTTATTTTGGACAAGGAACCAGTGAAATGCCAAGTTCAAAATTCATGAGAATGAAGTTTTGCCTCTGAAAAACTTCAACTCTTATCAAGAGACATAGTTTGTTATAGATTGTAATATAAACCTTTTTTACTAGTTCATATTTCCCATGTTTTCAGGAGAGCCCCGGTTTTGATATAGAGTTTGTACGGCAACGGCACCAGTCGGGCCCGCAGAAGCCTCAAGTCAAGCACGACCCCTCCCCTGACCCCTAGCTTCTCCCATTTGACATCCTAGCTGAGCTTCAAAGGGTCAGCATCGTTGAACAAATTCCTCCTATAGAAAATTTTGAGCACATAGAGTTTTCACATATGGTTCTCAACAACCACAATTTTCGTGTCGAGTGATCCGCACTTGAGCCTGATTGGTTTGTTAGACCCGAGTGCCTGAGATGGGACAACAGTTACAGACACAAGGACTTATTGCAGCAGTTATGGCAACATGTACAGTCAGTTCTCAATGTTGGACTTCACAACTAATATCATGATAAATACAAAGTTGGATAACTCGTTCCATTCTTTTTGGGACAAACAATACAACGGAAAGTAACAAGAGAAAATCAAGGAATATTTGTAGAGTTTTAGTCGGAAGCATATGCTTACCACTGGGCAGTCGTAACTTTACGGACAGTCCCGGTTTGTCCTCACAAGTGTCCAAACTGTCCAAAGAGAACGCACTTTTGACGCAGTTGCTAACATAGAAAGGCAGCACCAACTTTGTTGTGAACACTCAGAGCATCCATGGCCATGCCTCAGGGGGGAAGTTCGACCAACAGCTGAAACAAGATGCTAAAGATGAACCCATCAGGGTTTGTAACTTCCCACTCCAATCCTAAACAGCCTGGCATTGAGTCGGCGCTTGAGAAGGCGTTGAAAAATGACAGCAGTTTTGTTGTGTGGTCCAGTATGCCATTTGGCTCTCAACCTGATGTTAGGTAGAACTCAAACTGGGCCCTTAGCAATATCAGCGAGGCTAGAATGTCATCTCTGCATCTTGAGCTTCAGGTGAGACCTTACAGTGTTATTTATTTGGTCAAAGCATTCCTAATCTCAAAAAGTCTATTCCTTATTTTTTTATAATTACTGGCTTAATTCCCAATTAAATGATTGCCAAAACAAATACTGTTTTGAATGGGTTGTGACATTGAGTTCATTTCCTTATTCAGCTCTATAAGTTGAACATTTATATTTATAGCACTGATACTAAATTTTTAAGTATTCGTTAGCAAAATGTTGTATTGCGTCATATTTAAAGTGGTATAGTGTCACGTCTAAAAGTGCTTAAGTTATTCCTGTTTTTTAATGTACAGATAAATATGGCAACTTGCTACATAATGTACTTTACCATGTATTCCTCACTGTTTAAAACCCCAAAATTTCGATTTAACATGTTGGTGCGCGTTATTCATTATAACAATGCTTTTGTGAGTGCTAACTGGGGAAAAATAAATCATTATGCAATCCTAAATATAAAATATAGACTCAATGTGTTGCATTAAAAAGTGTTAAGTAAGGTGTTTCAACATACATTGTCAAGGCATATTTGTTTGTCACTAAAAACACTATTTTTAGTTAACTTTCCATTTTCTTTGCAGAAAACATTATAAGCAAACAAGACAAACATCATGAATGTTCAGGCAATCCCAATCCACTTATACTACAACTCGCTCAGGAAATTCAGCACGCCACCTTTTAACATCTTCTCACAAGGCGCTAAATCAACACTTCCATCAGCTGAGCCTTGGTGAGTTCCACTTTCATCACGACGAGTCACTCGAGATGAAACAATCTGATCCACAGATAGAGCAGGCGCTGAGTGACTCGCCTCTTTAAGTGACTGACCTCCATATGTTGCTCTCCAATAATATGAACCTGACGCCTGAGGAGCAGCGTTGTCCTACATTCCCGGTTCAGGGTGGTGACTTTGGCGTCAAGACTCACACAATCTCTGGCTATGGCAGCAGCAGCAACAAAAAAAGGAAGTATTTCAGCTGCGCTCTGTGAAAACAGGGCTTAATGCATGTGCCTTAAGTGTTTTACCCACAAAAGCGTGTTAAGTCTGCCCAAGCTAATTTGTGACCACACTTTCCGAATATACCTTAAAACAAAGAATTCCATAAAAGCTGAAAGTGTCGTGGCTGATTAGTTTGTACAGGCAAATCTGGAACAACTCTTTACGCTATAAATGCATTTAGCCCAGTTTTTAATGAGTTTAGAGTTGCACATTTAGTTCACGTTACATCAGCTTTTTGCTGACCTTTGTGTAGAAAAGTTCCTATTACTGATCAGGAATTTTGTGTTTTTAAATTGTAAATTGGTCAAACTGAGTAAATAAATACATATAAGAGTTGATTTGATATCAGTTTAAATCATAAAGGGTCAGGGCATATTTTCATACATTTTTGTGCCAAAATTCAGCCTCTAAACCAAAAGGTTTTTGTTTTGTTTTTCACATGTATATACAAAATTCCCCTTGCATAAATTAAAGAAAATACCTATTAAATGCTCGTTAATTTTAATTAAACAATCATTGAAATGCAGTCAACATTCTATGAAATAATTATCTGCATTTATTTTTAAATAAGGATATCTATAAATTAAAATTAACCACCTTTCCAAGTTTTAAGTATACAAATATGCCGCTGGAGTAAGAATATGCCCTGAAGATATTTAACCAGGTTTTCCGAAGGAAAAAACTGGTTATTAGATTGGCGAATGCGGGCGGGCTGGCGGGCTGGCTGGCGGAATAAGCTTGTCCGGACCATAACTATGTCGTTCATTGTCAGATTTTAAAATCATTCGGCACATTTGTTCACCATCATTGGACAGTGTGTCGCGCGAAATAATTACGTCGATATCTCCAAGGTCAAGGTCACACTTTGAGTTCAAAGGTCAAAAATGGCCATAAATGAGCTTGTCCGAGCCATAACTATGTCGTTCATCGTCAGATTTTAAAATCATTTGGCACATTTGTTCACCATCATTGGACGGTGTGTCGCGCGAAATAATTACGTCGATATCTCCAAGGTCAAGGTCACACTTTGAGTTCAAAGGTCAAAAATGGCCATAAATGAGCTTGTCCTGGCCATAACTATGTCATTCATTGTGAGATTTTAAAATCATTTGGCACATTTGTTCACCATCATGGGACGGTGTGTCCCACGAAAGAATCACGTCAATATCTCCAATGTCAAGGTCGCCACGACTAAAAATAGATTTTAAAAAAAAAAAAAACTTACAAAGGGGGTTAATTTTTTTTGGTCATTTCAAAAGTTCAGTTTTAGTTTTCTCCCTTTATCAGATTTTTTTTCCACAATGAAAACCTGGTTTTGTGACAATTTTGTCCCTTGTTATTCATTATACCCCCGTAATAATTGGGGTATATAGGAATCACCTTGGATGGATGTCTATCGGTCTTTGTAAATGTCTGTGGCCTGTGGGTGTTCACTTACAAATTCAACGTTAAGCATTCAAACTTTCATGTATTTTCATTCTCATATGAGGTTGTGCATCTACATTTTGTATCATATTTCACTGAAAATAACAACACTTAGACATCATGCGACATATTATGACTTGCACCATTGGGTGATATTTTTGTCACAATGATAACAAATTCTTGTTTGACTAGAAAGCAATTACACCTTTTAGCTTATAGTATTTTTATACAGATTAGAAGATATTGTTTTCTTCAAAGAATTAAAAAAAAACATATTTTGCTTTGGGATATGGTCAGCCATATAACTTGTTAATTGAATGGTCATGAAATAATGTTCATGTCCATTCTCTCTGTGATTCTAGTACGGCAGTTGTCTGTTACTGGCATAAGTTTATGCATTGAGTTAATCGAGGAAAAGGTTAACTTAATGACAACACTACTCTGACTAAAATGCATTTTTATTAGCTCGACTATTATGAAATATATATAGTGGAGCTATCCTACTCACCCCGGGGTCGGCGTTCCCGTGAGCGTTGGAATGTTAAAGTTTGCATACCACCTCAAATATTTCCTATGTCCCTTGACATATTGCTTTTATATTTTGCATTCTTCTTAAGCAACATGACCCAACCTATAAACAAGAGCGGACTACTTTATCAAGCATTTTGTAAGAATAATGGCCCTTTTTATACGCCCGTCTATGACGGGACGTATTATGGTATACCCCGCGTCCGTCCGTCCGTCTGTTAATGTCGTACGCTACGTCAAATATCCTTTGACAGATTTTCTTCAAATTTTAACACAATCTTAATATTGATAAACCCTGATCCCCTTTCGTTTTTGACGGAATTCTGAATTGTCGTTCCAGAGTTATGGGACTTTGTTCGTCAAAATTTCGTGATTTCATTGAATGTCCTACTGTAGCTATATAAAAATGTTAAAGTTGTTATAACTTTGGTATGCTTGGACCTAGAGTCTTGAAACTTGACATGAAGGTTGGCCAGAACTAGTAAGTAACCACTGGACATTTCAAGGTCATTCATTTGAAGGTCAAGGTCACTGTGACCTTGAATGTAAAAATGTTAAAGTTGTTATAACTTTGGTATGCTTGGACCTAGAGTCTTGAAACTTGACATGAAGGTTGGCCAGAACTAGTAAGTAACCCCTTGACATTTCAAGGTCATTCATTTGAAGGTCAAGGTCACTGTGACCTTGAATGTAAAAATGTTAAAGTTCTTATTTCATGTTATAACTTTGGTATGCTTGTACCTAGAGTCTTCAAACTTGAAATAAAGATTGGCCAGTACAAGAAGATGACCACTGGTCATTTCAATGTCATTCATTTGAAGGTCAAGGTCACTGTGACCTTAAATGTTAAAATGTTAAAATTGTTATAACTTTGGTATGCTTGGACATAGAGTCTTCAAACTTGACATGAAGGTTTGCAAGCACACTTAGATGACCACTGGTCATTTCAAGGTCATTCATTCTAAGGTCAAGGTCACTGTGACCTTAAATGTTATTGTTGTTCATGTATCCTACCGTAGCTCAAATATCCCCCGATGGATTTTTTATACGCCCGTCTATGACGGGACGTATTATGGTATACCCCGCGTCCGTCTGTCCGTCCGTCCGTCCGTCCGTCTGTTAATGTCGTACGCTACGTCAAATATCCTTTGACAGATTTTCTTCAAATTTTAACACAATCTTAATATTGATAAACCCTGATCCCCTTTCGTTTTTGACGGAATTCTGAATTGTCGTTCCAGAGTTATGGGACTTTGTTCGTCAAAATTTCGTGATTTCATTGAATGTCCTACTGTAGCTCAAATATCCTTCGATGGATTTTTTTCAAATTTCAACACAATCTTAATATTGATAAACCCTGATCCCCTTTCGTTTTTGACGGAATTCTGAATTGTCGTTCCAGAGTTATGGGACTTTGTTCGTCAAAATTTCGTGATTTCCATGCTCATGTACTTATAAAATAAACCATGTATTCAAATACAAATAAACTGAAGTAAAAAAATGATTCAAAGGGTTATTTATTACCTTACTACTTCATTGGCGAACGACGGGCGTATCATGCGCTCATGGCGCAGCTTTTATTTCACTTAGAATATGAATATTATTGATAAATTTATGTTAAAGTTTGCGTACCACCTCAAATATTTGTTATTTCCCTTGACATATTGCTTTCATATTTTGCATACTTCTTTACCAACATGACCCCAATCTATAAACAGGAGCAGACAACTGTAACAAGCATTTTGTAAGAATTATGGCCCTTTTTATGTCCCCCACTGTAGTAGTGGGGGACATATTGTTTTTGCCCTGTCTGTTGGTCTGTACGTTGGTCTGTTGGTCTGTTTGCGCCAACTTTAACATTTTGCAATAACTTTTGCTATATTGAAGATAGCAACTTCATATTTGGCATGCATGTGTATCTCATGAAGCTGCACATTTTGAGTGTTGAAATGTCAAGGTCAAGGTCATCCTTCAAGGTCAGAGGTCAAATATATGTGGCCAAAATCGCTCATTTTATGAATACTTTTGCAGTATTGAAGATAGCAACTTGATATTTGGCATGCATGTGTATTTCATGGAGCTGCACATTTTGAGTGGTGAAAGGTCAAGGTCATCCTTCACAAGGTCAAGGTCATCCTTCAAGGTCAAACATCATATAGGGGGACATTGTGTTTCACAAACACATCTTGTTCCACTTAGAATATGCCTACTATTGATAAATCTATGTTAAAGATTGCGTACCACATTAAATATTTTCTATGTACATTGTCATATTGTTTTTATATTTTGCATACATTTTGACCAACATGACCACAATCTAGACAAGAGCAGACAACTATATCAAGCATTTTATAAGAATTATGTTCCCTTTTTATACGTAGAAAATTGAAACTTTGGTTAAGTTTTGTGTTTATGTTTACTTTATTCCTAAAGTATCAAAGCTATTGCTGTCATACTTGCAACACTTACTAACTATCGTAAGGGGACTGTGCAGGCAAAGTTATGTAACTCTTAATTGCATTTTGTTAGAATTATGGACCCTTTTATGCTTAATTAATTTTACAGTTGGTTTGGTTTTGTGTTTTGGTCCATTTTACTCCTTAAGTATCATAGCTATTGCTTTCAGACTTGGAAAACTATCGTAAGGGGACTGTACAGGGCAAGTTGCATAACTCTGGTTGGCATTTTAACGGAATTATGGACTTTTTTGTCTTTGTAACTTTGAATATTTTGTTAAATTTTGTGTTTAGATCCACTTTACTTCTTAAGTATCAAGGCTATTGCTTTGAACTTAATATTTATATTTTTGAAAGATCATCTAATAAATGACCACACACCCACAGTATACCCCCCTCTCCATCCCCACCCAACCCCCCCCCCCCCCCCCCCCCACCCAAAAAGATTTTTTTTCTTTGAAACATAGTAAAAAAAAATCCACAAATATTTATTTACTTTATTTTGGAAGGATTGTCAAACCATCCCACCAAAGCTATGCTATCAAACTTAAAATAAAATCTTATTAGTTTGCTTTATGTCTTTACAAATGTTAAATCGATTGTGGAAAATATACCTGAACTCAGAATCGTCTATAAAGTACAACTTCTTTAAAACATAAGGGATCAATATGTTTCAATTATGGTCCTCTTCCACTTAGAATATGACTATATTACCTTGACCTTATTGAATATGAACAATTTCCCCATGATGGCTTACGTTATACTGTCAAGCACTCGAATAGCCGAGCGTGCTGTCCTATGACAGCTCTTGTTTGTGTAGAGGTCTATTAAAAACTGATAAAATTCCGGGATTTTCTAGATTTTCCGGTTCCTACAGGACCCCATACAATCACACATCTGTACACATCTGAACAACAACAGGCTCTCTGGCCAGTTGGGCCCCCACATCCAAAAACAATTCCTGGGTATAGGCTTCGAGCTTTTGGGTCAGGAATTTTGGGCAAAGCTCCTACCCCTAGGGTACAGCCAGTCTATCCATGGAACTCCAAACTTCCCTGCTCAGGGGCCAAGACTACCTCATCTACAAGGTAGGTTGTTATGCAAACAGTTTCACAGTCATCCAAATAATTTTTGGTAGAGTATGGATATTAATGTCCCCACTATATGAGGTAAGGGGGGGGGGTATAAAGATTTGCCCTCATCTGTGATTTTGTCTGTCCTTCCATCCTTTCGTCCATCTCTTTCACTTGTGTGGCCGCCCTAGCTAAAAAAAGTATTGTGCAAGAGGGATTGAAACTTTGCAGTTATTTAAAAAAGCATGTGAACTTGGGAACCTCCATATTTTGATTTGATATCTTTGACATAATTGAAGTGATGTTTTTTGACAGTTTTTTTTGCTACTAGAGGCCTGAAACTGTGGATGCATTTTGGATACCATGGTATCTGCTGTCCATCCTTTTGCAATGTATTTCTGTTTGTCAACTTTTTGTCAAGGGACATTTTCTCCTGAAGCACATGAAAGAATTAAATGAAACCTCACAGGAATGTTTCTTGGGTGTTCATTTTTATGTCCCCCACTATAGTAGTGGGGGACATATTGTTTTTGCCCTGTCTGTTGGTCTGTCTGTTGGTCTGTTTACGCCAACTTTAACATTTTGCAATAACTTTTGCTATATTGAAGATAGCAACTTCATATTTGACATGCATGTGTATCTCATGAAGCTGCACATTTTGAGTTGTAAAAGTTCAAGGTCAAGGTCATCCTTTAAGGTCAGAGGTCAAATATATGTGGCCAAAATCGCTCATTTTATGAATACTTTTGCAATATTGAAGATAGCAACTTGATATTTGGCATGCATGTGTATCTCATGGAGCTGCACATTTTCAGTGGTGAAAGGTCAAGGTCAAGGTCATCCTTCACAAAGTCAAGGTCATCCTTCAAGGTCAAACGTTATATAGGTGGACATTGTGTTTCACAAACACATCTTGTTTTCTTCGTTTTTGAAATTTTGAAACCCATAGCCAAGAGGTTTAATGTTTGGTGTGCAACAGTGTAAAGTGAGTCCTCTCAAAATATTACCAAATTATGTCTCTGGGATCAACTGGCTTAGCCCTAGGATTTCCCAGTTTTATACATAAACATATTTAGGGACAACAAATCTTTGTCTGCAACTTCAAAGCCCAAGTGTTCCATATTTGGTATGGAGCATAATCAAGAGGTCATCTACAGAGTTTGTTTGATTAATGCACCTGGCCCTTGTGGTCATTGACTGATATAGGTAAAACCTTCGAAAAAACATTTGGTTAAACCACAACACCCCTTGGTTTCATATTTGGTCCATGTAACTGATGCCATTTCCGAATGCATTGAATATGATTTCTGGGATTTGTTAAGATCTTTCTATCTGTTCACAGGGACCTTATCCTTACAAGTTCAGTCCCAGAGAAAAATGTTACCCAACTGCAACACAGGCAATACATCTCAACAGGTAAGTCCCAGTAATAGTTTGTTATCCCCCGCCATAGGCGGAGGGATATTGTATTGGCGTTGTCTTTCCATCCGTCTTTCCGTCCGTCCTTCAGTCCATCTGGCACTTTTGTGTCTGGAGCTATATCTTGGAAGTGATTTCATTGAAATTTGGTATGAGTATGTATATGGATAAGAGGATGATGCACCCCAAATGGGCATTGTACACTATTTGTTAATAATGGAGTTATGACCCTTTGTATCTTGAAAAAAATGCTTTATAATATAAGCTTAGGGCTGCATCTTTATTTAACACATGAGCCAGAGCCATGAAACTTGCCATAGTTGTTGCCAATCATCTGGAGGTGCTTCACATTCAACACTTATAATGCTAGGGGCTAAGGTCAAGGTCACACATTATTTAGTCATTTCTTTACTATGCATCAAGGGATTCTGTAATAACTGTCCAATTGTTCTCCAGTATCTAGCTGAGTGTCAAATATAAGATCCAGGTTGCTAGGCGCGTGGTCAAAGTCACACACAAAGATCAAAATCACACATTTTGATTAAATATGCCTTATTTGGTAAGGATTCTGCCATACTAAATTGATTCACAAAATGGCCTGATGTAATTGTCCTCAAATATCAGGCAGTGCAAGACCTATGCGTTTGTGACCCAAGTCAAGGTCACACATCAAAGGCCACACATTTGTAGAAATATTTACTGCTTAGCCATTATTTTACTATGCTCAGTGGATTCTGTTTTGACCTTCTATAATTCTTTTCCATCTTCTTCCTTGCTGTGTTTCGTATGTAAGATTCATGTCTAGGGTTAAGGCTCATGTCTAAGGTTAAGGTCAACGTCTCACAATATACTATATGCAAGGGTCAAGGTTACACAAATGCTTCATGTAAGGTCCTATGCTAAAACCTTTACTTGACCAGCATTTTTTCCAGAATTATGTATACATCTTTGTACTTAGAAATTACAGGTTAGAGATTTTGTGCTCCAACAAGCGAGAGCATATT
Source organism: Dreissena polymorpha (assembly GCF_020536995.1). Classification (NCBI taxonomy): domain Eukaryota; kingdom Metazoa; phylum Mollusca; class Bivalvia; order Myida; family Dreissenidae; genus Dreissena; species Dreissena polymorpha. Next base: position 194,113,402 of record NC_068355.1, on the reverse strand, counting down.
GTCGCTGACTTGTCTGTCCTTCCTTCTGTCATAATTTTATCTGGAGGAGGATATTGTTTTGGCGTTGTCCGTCCATCCAGAAAACTTTTGTGTCCAGAAGCATATTGTGGAACTTCTTTTGTGCATTTTAATGAAACTTGTTTGTACATAAATGCATTTCATTAATAAAATATATGCCTAAAATGTTCTGTTGTAAGTTTTTGATTTTTCCCAAATACTTATAATACACACATGTTGGGCCCATGTTCACCAACCATTCTTAGTTTCTGGTACATTTACATTAATTACTCTTCCCCCCCCCCCCTCTTCCCGCACTAAAAGGTGGAGGGATATAGAATTGGCGTTGTCTGTCAGTCCATCCCTCTGTCACAATTGTGATATTGGTGGGGGATATAAATTCAATGAATTTGCTTGTTTCACCACTTTTGGATTGGGGCTGGGGCTCTTTGGATTCTGAAAAACTGTGTTGTTTTGAGTAAAATGGAGAAATTGGTGTTGTGGTTGTTTTTACTAACAATTGCTTTAATATTGGGGATAAAAGTGTGTTCAATATTACATTTGCTATGTTTCAACTTGTAGAGCTGATTAGGAAAATGAACTTAATATTGCAAAAAAATATATTTGTTTTGGAATCCTTCAATTGTTAATTTTATTCATTTTGGAAAAATCAATATTTTGTTACATTTTAAAAGGGGCCGAATAACAGCCCCAAATAAATATATATAAAACAACTGAGGTAAGTCCCTTGCCATTGGAAAAGGGATCACTGTGGCACAGCTGTGACCACCATCCATGAGGCCCATTCATAATAAGACTAGTTCTGGGAAAACTGATCTTAATGCACGTGCTGGTTTAAGTCTCGCCCCAGATTAGCCTGTGCAGTCTGCACTGGCTTATAATGGACGACACTTTCCACTTTTGGGGAATTTTTTGTTTAAGGATGTCTCTTCTACATGAAAATCCTGTCTTGGCCAAAAGTTGTGTCCATGAATAGCCTGTGCCGACTGCACGTGCATTAAGCCCAATATTCACAGAATGTGGCCCTTATAACTTTAATACTTTGATGTAATCAAGCTGTAACAAATTGGTTAAACCCAAATGCAAACTCAGTTTTCTGCACTTCACTTAATTTACCAGTATATCTTATTTCAATAAGTGTGAAACTATTGCATTTCATATAGAAATGTGAAGAAGATACAACAGTTTCACGCTAAACCCTTAAATTAAAATTGACCATCAAGAGCAACAACATACAAATTATCTATAGGCACCAAACAAACTGACGTTTTATCTCTTTACAAAATCAAGTTCCATATAAAAGGTAATTATCGTAATAAAACTGCCATTTATATGAAGGGGTCACTTGTATTTTTGCCTTTGCATTAGATGGTAAGAATGTTTATCTGGACAATATATAGGCTGATTTTGTATCGAGGTCACTTGCATCCCAAAACTATGTAACTATGTCACCAGGTCAAATCTTCAGAAACCCTTGATGCCAATATAGAGGCCACATTTATGACTCAATCTTGATAAAACTTTGAGAGAATGCATATCTTGACAATGGCAAGTTGGAATGAGGGATTGTGCATCCAAAAACTAGGTCACTAGTTATTATAGTAGAAAAATCTTCTTGCTACTCTAAAGGCCACATTTATGAGTTGATTTGATGACACTTTGTCAAAATGTTTATCTTTTCATTTTAGGTGTTTTAATTTATGTGACATGCATCCACTAGTTAATCTTTTGAAATCCTTGTTTCCGCAGTAGAAGTCACATACATGTCTCAATCTTGATGAAACTTTTTCAGAATGTTCATCTTGACAATATCTAAGCAAAGTTCAAAATTGAATTCCGATCTTGCACCAGGTCGAGTCTTCTACCAAAGTTTAACGTTTAACTCAGGTAAGCGCTTTAGGGCCATTATGAATCTCTTGTTTCAATTAACAACTTTCAGAGGATTTTCAATGCAGAACCATTTAGATTGTTTTCTACTAAGGAACTTTGAGATTGTTTGAAAAGAAAATGTTAACATTTAAGGAATATAGAGTGTTTTGGTCAGTGAACTTGAAATACACGTGGCGTTAAATTTGAGACAAATATGCATGTTTTCTTTTCATTCATGTTTAAAGGTCCGTCAGTCTCTTGTGTAACAACCGAAGCTAAAGATGAAGCGCCATAGAGAGAAATAGAGGTCACAACAGTAAGACATGCAGATATTGCTGCTTCAGTCTCAATAGCAACATCAGCAGCAGCAGTAGCAAAAGCAGCAACAACACCCACAATTCAACAATCAACAGTGCCATTGCTGAGCTCTTTCAAATGTATGAGGCTTGGAAAAAACTTATATTGAGACTCACCTTTGGTGAATGTTTCCTTTAATTGTTGACTGAATAATTACAATGGAGCTTTTCTCTAAGATAACGCATGTGCCTAAAGTGTCGTCCACTCAGGCTAATCTGGGACGACACTTTCCGCTTAAATGGTATTTTTTTTGTATTTAGGTAGTCTCTTCTTGCAAAAATCTGGTTTAGGCAGAGTGTTGTCAGTGATTAGCCTGTGCATATTGCACAAGCTTATCGAAGTGGATACTTTTCACACATACATTTTGCTACATTTTCACAGAGTCATAATATTGAAGTCATTTTTCTGAAGGTTAGTCATTCAGAGTGGCGCTTTGTCTGCATATAATGTTAAAGGATTGTATTGTATTTGATAAAACCACGTCCACATTTCTCAAGACAATTATAATGAAACTTCAATTGTGTGAACCCCGTGGAGTGTGGGTTGAGGGTTAGTTGACATTTTGTGACAAAGCTCTAACTTATTATTGGCCCAGTCATGACTCTCTTGCACAATATTAATGTACTGTCTCTGTATCTCATCATACATGCGAATTCAGAGGCTGTGTAACTTATATTATAAATAACTATGCACCGCAGTCTATTGCACCGTCCGCTCTATATGGATTGTTTTAAATAAAACCTAATTGAGTTATTGAAAATATTTGTTAATTTCAATGCGAGAGCGTTATATAGCACAATATATAAACACCACAGATGCATATGCATGATAACTATTGTATTAATGGCAAACATCAAAAAATGTATTTCTTAACATTTTGCCTCAAACACATTATGATGAACACATTATATTTGTTTCAAAATATATCTAAATAACATGTGTTTCAGGAAATATCTAAACATATTGATATATTTGACTTTGCTTTGATTTATATTTTCTATGATTTCTCTTCTCCTAATTAGGTCGAGGATCACCCAAAACCACTCGGTGCCAAGCAATGAAATTATCAGCTGCCACTTGACATGACCACTGTACACACCTGGGAGTCAGGTTTAAGGTCACATCAGCTTAAATGTTCACGGCAGTAAGAAAATGAAAGATCTTAAAGGGACTTGTTCACAGATTGTGTGGGTAAGTTGACAGACCTCATTGGCATTACTAAAAAAATGGCAACAATTTTAAATGAATAAACATATGACTACAACTTATACCAATATATTGCGGTACATAGTGTATAGTATCGCAATATGCTTTTACTGCCTTGAATACAAATATAAATTACCCAAGTTTGGAATCCAAATACAGGCAGTTTTTTTAATTTTACGTCCTTAATTTTTATTATTTTAATTATTTTAGGTTATTCCATAAACTGTATTGTATTGGTTTTAATAATGTTTGTAAAAATATATTGAGAACTCGATGACGACTTTATCTTAGAACAAAATGACTGCAGAACAGGTCTTAAACATTTTCCTTTAAATATGTCACTATCTTTCTCAGTAAACACAATGTCTGCAGAAAGAATAACCTCTTTCCCTTTAAAGAAATCTCAATATGTTTTTTACTGCAAACGGATTTATTACAAAACTGGAATCTATCTTTGAACATTTTCCTGCAGTATTCTCCGTCATTTGCAGTTAACAAGATGACTGAACAACATGGCATCAATGGCAAGGAAGAAGTGATCAGGGGGGGGGGGGGGGGGGTAATCACGTGCAAGTCAAGATGGCGACGTCCATGCCAAGACTGGTATGGTTCGCTGTTTTATAGACTTTACTAGTTTTATTAATTTTTAAATGCCGCTTTATTTCCAGCCATAACAGTAAGAAAGTGATTAGTATTTGTTTTGTATTAATATACGCTTATATCTCGACTTGACTCGCCACGTATTTTCTTAGCGGGAGCTGTAATTTTGTGATCCCGCTAAGAAATTTTGTTGTGAGTAAAGTAGAGATATAGAGCGAATATTAATAGGAAATAGACGCTAATAAATCTGCATGGACGCGACCATCTTAACTATTAGGTGATAACCACCTCTGAGTGATTGTCCCCAACTTATGTAAATCAACTTTTTCAAAATGTGTTGTATTTGGTGAATCATCAAATATATATACCACTTTTGTCAGAAAAAGTTTATTATTTGTTATCCCCACGCTTTTTGAAAAAAAGGTGGGGATATTGTGGTGATCTCCGCCGTCCGTCCGTCTGTCCGTCCGTCTGTCCGTCTGTCCGTCCGTCCTGGCCACTATCTCCTCCTACACTAAAAGCACTAGAACCTTGAAATTTACACACATGGTAGCTATGAGCATATGTGCGACGGTGCACTATTTGGAATTTTGATCTGACCCCTGGGTCAAAAGTTATAGGGGTTGGGGTGGGGCCGCGTCAGAAATTATCACTCATTTTTTTAGGTTATTTTACATTTACTTCTTTATTTCTACACCGATTCACTTCAAATTGATACTGGACCTCACCTATGACAATACGGTCAATCTCAACCATGCATGGCCCCATTCCCAACCCTGGGGCGCCCCGCCCACATAGGCCACACCCACCAAAAATTTCCATTTACTATAATTTTTTCATTTCTACACGGATTCACTTCAAATTGATACTGAACTTTTGTTATGACATTAGGGTCAATCTCAACTATGCATGGCCCCAATCCCAACCCTGGGGCGCCCGCCCACATAGGCCACACCCACCAAAAAAATCCATTTACTATAAAAAAAATTTAGGTTATTTTACATTAACTTCTTCATTTCTACACTGATTCACTTCAAATTGATACTGAACCTCTCTTATGACAAAACGGTCAAACTCAACTATGCATGGCCCCGTTGCCAACCCTGGGGCGCCACGCCCACATAGACCACACCCGCCCAAAATTGCCTTTTACTATAATTTCTTCATTAATACACTGATTCACTTCAAATTGATACTGAACCTCTCTTATGACAATACGGTCAATCTCAACTATGCATGGCCCCATTACCAACCCTGGGGCACCCCGCCCACATAGGCCACACCCTCCCAAAATTGCCTTTTACTATAACTTCTTTATTTTTACACCCATTCACTTCTAATTGATACTGAACTTCTCTTATGACAATACAGTCAATCTCAACTATGCATGGCCCCATGATCAACCCTGGGGCGCCCTTGGGTCAAACATGCGGCGTGGGGATACGCGTCGGCCTCTGCCGCGCCATTTCTAGTTTTTATATAAAAACTCTTCAAAAAAATTGTTCATAACCAACAAACACAAAATTAAACTAATGTCTAATATTTGGCGTGATTGCATTGACTGTATGTTAAGTTTTAAGAGGCTTTCTAACTCTGGAACTTCGTGGACACAAGGCTTTAGTTAAGCCTCTTTATTTTACCTTGTTTATATGAAAGTTTATGGCTTATTTAGAAAATCACAAGTGTGGCGGGGTTGAACCAGTACTTGGGAGTCTTGAAAAAAAAATGTCCAAATCATGCTAGTATTGTCTCGTTTGACACATGATTGACTTTATTTCCAGAAAACCCTGATTGCAAAGCGTAGAGTCTGCTCCGGAAGCATTTGCACACAAGGCACAAACATCAGCTGCAATAATCGTCTCGATATTCTGTCATCGCCATGGTGCATGACCCTCATTCTATGAACATAGGGAACCTTGGGTGAGTTTTCAAGTCATGTGCATGCCTTTTGCATGGCACCAATTAAAGAGATGGGTGGTTGAATGTAGATTTAACGTAGTCCGTCCATACGTCTTTCGCTTCAGCTAACGGATTTGTTTGTCTACTGAAACTATTGCATCTTATGTGATGAAATCAAACATATGTTCCATCATATGAACTTACCTTCCTGTGTAACTTTGTTCACTTTCTTTGACGTAAGTGGAGTTTTGTGACAAAAGAAAAATGTGGGTGCGTCCGTGACCATGGTGACCAACTCTTGTTTCCTACTTCACAAAAGAGATATGAGTTTTCTCATAAAAACTCTTGCCCCAATGCACGTGTTTTGGGCCATCAGCTTATTGTCATTAATAATTAGGTACTATTTTTCCAATGGAAAAAATTATCTGTATCAAATCCGATCCAATAGTATTTGTATATAAAGAGGTTATACTTCACCTATAATATGTATAGTCGATTATTATTTTATCAATAGTCTCAGGACCATTATTTCCTCTCTGGATTCAAATCAGATATGTTTTAACACCCTACGGCAGGCAGTTCTTGTTCATTTGTTTCATCTTTATCAAAAATATAATGAAAAACTGACTTTTCAGTAATGTGTCTTTCTTTTTTCAGACACCCATGGACGAAAGAAAACTGGCCAATCAGAATTACAGCCTGTTGCAGCAGTGGTTACCATATTTACCCCAGTCAAACCTATGAAGCTCAGAGATATATACTGTTTAAGATGTGCTAGTCTACATACCTCCTGGTATGTTCAGCACTTACTCTCACAGGTTTCAACTTTGAATTTTGTGACGGATGGAAAATAAATGAACTTGTTCAGATCGAAATGGCAGAATGACATATCACAACAAGTCGAGTGGAAAGCCAGAAAGTCATGTCAACAGCCACATTTCTTATGTGACCAGCCAAGTTGTATTCAAAGGAAAACACAAGTATAGGTTTTATGGGAATTATGATGCTGTCAGTCTTTTTATGTTGAAAGTTTTGGTAAAATATAGTATGTAAAAATTATTATCGTAAGCACACATATTGCAAGTCTATCCAATGTCTTTGTCTGTGTTATGAAACTTTCACTACAGATTTTGATTCTGATAATGCTACAATTTTATTTTAATATTGTCAAAGCTGTTTAAATGATGCTGGTAACTGTAATGAAACATGTTTATGTTTTCTGTTTATACCAGTTATATAGATGTGCTACTTAAAAAAATTCTTCAGAAAGGCTGAGAGTTATGAAATATCGGTATTGTCTGTCTATCAATCTTTTTGAAACAATATAAGTCGATTGGCTCACTCGATTTAGTATTCGATCAAGAATCTTGTAAAGTAGCATAATATTTCATGGTAATACGTGTATAAATAAATTCTGGGAAAAATCATTTAATCTACCTAACATTATTGATTCTGTATTTACTATGAGCATGACTCTTGTGTGTTATTGGGAAAGCTTTTCATAGAAATGAGAATTAAACAAAGATGAAAGTATTTTATGAAAAATGGCAAAAGTTATGATTGTTAAATTGTGTTGTTAGATCATAGACTAACATGCTCATAAGTGCTAAACATCCAGATTGTATCCTCTTGAATCAGTGAATAACTTGACCCAGATTTCTTGATCACTGAATGAATGTATATTTTGCTATTTATAGATAAAGCAACGGCGAAACATTTGTATTTTGGATGTAAATTATTCATTTATTGTTGTCATTTTTATGAGAAAAACTGTTTTCATTCATTTGTACACACCATTGTTATAATATAACATTGCTAGTTTGAATGAACATATATGTATTAAACTGTTTAAGTAATGAAGTATTACAGATTTACAGATTACAGATAAAAAGATACTTAAGGCAATAGAAAAATCTTGTTATATGCAATGCTTTTCATTAAATACATTTGAGAAACTACTTCAAATATGTTTAATTGCAATAATATTTTACTTGTAATTATATTATACATAATATGTATTGACTTATGGCTGACGATAGCGGCAGTTTACTACTTGTGTTACAGTTTGTTTCACTTGACCATACCACATTAGCTGTCAGTGGAGTGCCTTCACTGGGACCATTTTCAGTAAATCTCCCTGTGTTAAACTTCAGCAGATGTCATTAGACCATATTGTCCTAAAAATGTGGTTGTTTATATTGAAAATTAATTGAATGCATGAAGCATGATTGTTCTGTTGCTTAAGAGCTAAAAATAGCTTGAGGTTTGTTCATTGTGTGAAATGTATCAAATAAATCATATTGATACATAGAAAATAAAATTACATTTTGCGTTAATTTGAATGCATAACAAACAATTGTTACCATACAAGCATATTAGTATTGAGCTTAATTGTTACTTTGAGATGCAATTATTACAATAATGTGTTAATATTTTCATCTATTGCAAATAAAAATTTTGCAGTCGTAAATATAGGGTGTGCATATACTTTATTGAAACTGCTTAGATGCCTTTTTTTTAATTGCTTGTGTACCTCATATTGATTAAAGACTTTCTTATTTATTATGCCCCTTCGAAGAAGAGGGGGTATATTGCTTTGCACATGTCGGTCGGTCGGTCGGTCCGTCCACCAGGTGGTTTCCGGATGATTACTCAAGAACCCTTGGGGCTAGGATCATGAAACTTCATAGGTACATTGATCATGACTCGCAAATGACCCCTATTGATTTTGGGGTCACTAGGTCAAAGGTCACATTGACCCGAAATAGTAAAATGGTTTCCGGATGATAACTCAAGAACGCATACGCCTAGGATCATGAAACTTTATGGGTAGATTGATCATGACTTGCAGATGACCCCTATTGATTTTGAGGTCACTAGGTCAAAGGTCAAGGTCACGGTGACCCGAAATAGTAAAATGGTTTCCGGATGATAACTCAAGAACGCTTACGCCTAAAATCATGAAACTTCATGGGTAGATTGTTCATGACTCACAGATGACCCCTGTTGATTTTGAGGTCACAAGGTCAAAGGTCAAGGTCACAGTGACCCGAAATAGTAAAATGGTTTTCGGATGATAACTCAAGAACGCATATGCCTAGGATCATGAAACTTCATAGGTAGATTGATCATGACTCGCATATGACCCCTATTGATTTTGAGGTCACAAGGTCAAAGGTCAAGGTCACAGTGACAAAAAACGTATTCACACAATGGCTGCCACTACAACGGACAGCCCATATGGGGGGCATGCATGTTTTACAAACAGCCCTTGTTGCATATTTGTTTGTGCCTATGTCTGACCTATCTCTTCATAGTTCTTTAATTGCTGTAAATAGTATTTTAATAACAAATGTTAAAGTATTTTTCCAATCTGTAACCCGGTATATGTGAAATTTATTTTAATACGTTTACAATGTCTATGGAATTAAATCGATAAGAGTCTATATTCTCGCCTACATGCATTTTTATCCCCACGGAGAAAAAGTGGGGATATTGTGGTGATGTGCATCCGTCCGTGTGTCCTGGCCACCTGCTCCTCCTACACTATTAGCACTAGAACCTTGAAACTTACTTACATAGTAGTTATGAGCATATGTGCTACGGTGACAGTGACGGAATTTTGATCTGACCCCTGGGTCAAAAGTTATGGGGGTTGGGGCGGGGCCGGGTCAGAGATTTTCACTCATTTTTGTAATGTTATTTTACACTAACTTCTTCATTTCTGCACCGATTTACTTCAAATTGATACTGAGCCTCTCTTATGACAATACGGTCAATCTCTACTATGCATGGCCCCATTACCAACCATGGGGCGCCCCGGCCACATAGACCACGCCCACCCAAATTTGCCTTTACTATAATTTCTTCATTTCTACACCGATTCACTTCAAATTGATACTGAACCTCTCTTATGACAATACGGTCAATCTCAGCTACCACTCTTGGGGCGCCCCGCTCACATACGCCTCGCCCACCCAAAATTGCCTTTTACTATATATTTTCATTTCTACACCCATTCACTTCAAATTGATACTGAACCTCTTTTATGACAATACAGTCAATCTCAACTATGCATGGCGCCATTACCAACCTTGGGGCGCCCCACCCACATAGCGCCACGCCCATCCAAAATTGCCTTTTACTATAATATCTTCATTTCTACACCGATTTACTTCTTGATACTGAACATCTCTTATGACAATACGGTCAATCTCAACTATGTATGGCCCCATTACCAACCCTGGGGCGCCCCGCCCATAATAGGCCACACCCACCCAAAATTGTCTTTTACTATAATTTCTTCATTTCTACACCCATTCACTTCTAATTGATACTGAACTTCTCTTATGACAATACGGTCAATCTAAACTATACACGTCCCATTACAAACCCTGGGGCGCCCCTGGGTCAAACATGCGGCTTGGGTATACGCGTCGGCCTCTGCCGCGCCATTTCTAGCTGTTGTATTGTTTAGACAAAGCACATGACACAAAGCATTTGTCCATCATTAATAGTGAGTGTTTTGTCCATAGAGGATACAGAATACTAAATATTTCAGTTTTGAAATGCTATACTCTCTTAATGAGTCAACACCATTGATTGATATTCTATATTGGCACTTCCCATGACTTTAGTCGTGAATATTCCTTTAAAATTGTGTTCGGAAAAACATTGTTTGCTTGAAGGTTAGAAACTTTATGATGAGATCTTGAAAGATGACAGTAAACATTTAACTGCAGAGTAGCTGGGAAAACGATGTCTGTTAAACAGTAAACTTTGATGTGTTGAATTCTGTATTACATATCGCATGACCTATCTTTTGTTTCATTAATTTGGATCAGAATGATCTTTAAGAAATGGTATGGTTATGAGGGGTCTCTACGTGCAAAATGTTGCTTTTTGTGTTTAAGATGTGGCTTGTACATTGTATTTGTTAGGAAATATATATAAGTGTATGTGACTTATTGATATATACATGTTATGTTAGTGATGTGTTTTTGCTGATCCAAGTATGTTCTTGCACACTAGTTCAGGTAGATAACTACAAGTTATCACATTCAAGTGTGAATATTATTGTACAGTGAAACATTGTTGTGACTTGAAATAAAAATACATTGAACCGTTGTCTTACTTCCATAAATCTTCCCATATTGAAACTAGGAGACACATTTTGTTTGTTGGCCCTCCGTCCGTTAGTTTGCCGTCATACTTGGGTCGACATTGGTTTCCAGTCTAAAAAACTATACCGTAAAGAGCATTGTGATTGGCATTCGTGGAGATTTAATATATTTTGATTTTTTATTCATGAGGTAGTGTCAAGGTCAGAGGGGTCTCTTATGTAAAAATGATACTAATGACGGTATATATACTTGAGCATATAATCGCCATTGATTTTAGTAGAATTTGACGTAACGTTAAGGAAATCGCTCAAAAAGACGTCATTCAGACGTTAGCACACGTTTCATCATGGTGACAGGGACGTTATTGAGACGTCGTCACATAATTTTACAAAAACATGCTAGTAAAGTCTCATATTTGATTACTGCTGTGATTCAAGTTTATGCTGACGACGTCATGTCGTCAGGATATCCGCATGCTTTTGGTCAAAGCAAAATTTGCAAATGCGGATTACTCTCTGTTGACAACACAGTATTGTTTTAAGATATCAAAACACGAATTTAAGGGAAATAAATTTTTGAAAACCTATCGGTAAATGCCATTTGTCTTGTTTTGTGTGACAAAACCACCGAAATAGTATAGTGTCCATGATAGAAGGGAAATTGTTTAATTATCCAGCCACACATGCGTGACATATGCAAGTCAAAATAGGCTACTGACATTTTCCAGTTTGCTATAAACAACACAATGTGACATCACTTTTCAATCGCAAAGTAAGGTGGTTTGCTGTTTCATTTTCAAGACGAATGAGATTTTTTTAAACATGCCTCATGCAAAAATGGGTCTTATGCAACATGATACCAGCCTAGCTCCAGCCCAGCCTGCGCATTCGCACAGGCTTGTAATAATATGCATACTGAACATACTTCTCTGGAGATACCATTAAACATTACGTGCTTTTTATAAAGTGGAAAGCATAGCCCCTGGTGCAAAGGTGCGCAGGCTTGAGCTACTCTGGCCGCATATGCCATAATACCGATTTTCGCATGACGCGGATGTTACAGTGTTATTTTAATGTGTGGAAAGAAAACTGCATCAATAATCAATCATCAACAAACCATATATGTTTCGATCACGAAGAAACACATTCATAATAAACCATGTGATGACACATGATGTGATCCCACGTAGTAAAAGTTGTATCTACAAACATTATTGTGTGATTTAATATGCGTGCACTTCATAACAAACATTTCATGCGGTGGATATGCGACTACTAAGTCTTAAAGAACACAACAACACTTGAACTTTTGTTTTTACTTTAATAACATAGAACGTCTATTTAATACCTTTATTTCACAAGCATGATATACGCCGAATATCTTTTTTAAAAGATATTTTTTGTTTATAGATACATCAGTGTGCATGATATTATAATATTTCAATAAACGCACAGTTCAATGCAAACTATATATGAATAAATTGCATTTGAATAAATTGTAATTGGTCAGTTTTTACTGACAAAGCTGTTACATGTGACACACTGGCAAGCAGAAATGACTATGATGTAATCTGGGCGTAGCTTGGGCGAATGTGACTATTCTCGCAGAAATATTTGTCATTTTATTATTCCCTCTACAAGAGTATGTGCATACAGCGCTAGACCTAGCTACCCCACTCGTAATCCGGTATGTTTTACTATTTCGGTAAACGTGTGTGTATTTGAAAAATTATTGGGTCCTTTCCGAGCCAGAGATTACATAATGTGCGGACCCAGAGTGTGTCCCAGTACTCCGACCTAATTTTTTAATTGTAGCTGCAGTTTCCAGCTATTTCATTGTTACTGGACGATTTTTTAAATTTCTGGTGTGGTTTTGTGTGTGTTTGATTGTTGTTTTTTTTTGTTTTTTTTTCGGGGGGGGGGGGGGGTATGGTGACAACCAACCAAGAACGGAAATTGAACTGAGAATTTACTAAGAGCTTCTTATAGAAGCCGATCTGCTTCAAATTTTGTATTGAAGCTTTTGATTGGGTCCGAAATAATAAGACGTGTATTGGCATTAGTCTCTGATAATTGCATATTGTTACTATGAAAAGGGCGCTTACTAGATGTTCCTTGTTTCCTAGCAAGTCAACTATTATAAAACAGTTGTATTGTACAAGAAACAACTCTATATATACATATATAATGGATTTTAGTTATTGTTTAACAATAAGTATTAATCGCGGTTATATAATCGACCAATCGCCAGCTGTCAATCAAATAAAACTATCAGCCAATCAGATTGCGAGTTTTCACACATCCGTCAGCAACGCTTATATGGCCGCCATTTTGTCCGACAAACAAAGCGCGTCGTACATATGGAATGGACGTAATTTTTAAGAGTTTACACAGATTTTATATCAAATGCCTGATCATAACTGTTTGATCATTATTCAAAATTGTAGGTGCTATACATACTTTATAAAAGGTAATTATTTTACCTTTATTTCTTGAACATATGAACGAGTAATGAGAAAACAAACACAATAAATAGTTTGACCACAACAGTTGTGTTTTCTATCAAACGTGTTAAACCGTTTGATGTACAATATTATTAAGCAGTTTGGGCAAAATAATAATTGCCACACGTGCTTATTTATAATCTCAGCGTAATTGTCGATAATTAATAAATGACAGTATGTTGCGCGGATCTCAGAATGAAGGAACATTAAGGCATTGTTAGGTACTGTACACAAGAAAAGAAAACTATTGAATTACTTGAATAATTTCTAACTAAGATATTACTAAGCTATTAATAGTCGGTTTTAATGTAAACCCGGAAGTTTAAACGCTGGATAGTGAGCGGGGTTAAACGTCCATACCAAAGGGTCCATACCACTGGCAAGAGAGGGGTCACGCCAGCGGCCTTCTATATGTGGTTCTTAAAAAAAAACAGTAGGAGGACTTGATAGTAATAAGACTGGGGTGCTGTGAAGGTGCTCCTCATCGATAAGCGGCTGCTTCCTTTATCAAGACTAATTATAACAATTAATAATACGTGTCCCGCTTCGTGCTCTATAGCGCCTTTGTTAGTAACTAGGTGGTTGCTAGGAAAGTGGAACAAAGAAATTTTGTTTTTATACAAATCCAGAAAGTTTCACCGGTTCGCGTATTTGCCCAGTCCCTGTGATCTTTTATTATTGCCCAGTCCCTGTGATCAGTTATAAATTAAAAGAATTAGCTTTGCATTATTGGCAATACATGTTGTAGTAAATATGATAGGCACAAATGCAGTACTTATTTACACTAATTTACACAAAAAATCACCACTATGAAAGATATTCTGACAACAAAAATATATACATTGATATGTAAAATAACTTTTCCTCCCATAAGCGAAAAAAACATATTACATACTAGTCGCCGCACTTCAGTGCGACGCCAATAATTATAAAGAACGGAATCCGAATAGTGCCATCTATAATCTCGCCTTTCTTTTATCAAGGGCGACACACGATACACAATATTTTGCCCGACAGTTGCGGCGACGCACGATATTTTATATGCGATATTTCGCCCTTTTAGAAGGCGACAGTCGCCCTTTTATATGCGATATATCGCATATAAAAGGGCGACGGTCGCGTTCATAAAGAGCGACGGTCATGTTGTGTTCAAGGGGCGAAATATCGCATATAAAAGGGCGACTGTCGCATTCTAATGCGATATCTCGTCCTTTGAACACGACCGTCGCACTATATGAACGCGACCGTCGCCCTTTATGAACGCGACCGTCGCCCTTTTATATGCGATACTTTGCCCTTTTAGAATGCAACAGTCGCCCTTTCATTGGCGATATTTCGCATATAAAAGGGCGACGGTCGCGTTCATGAAGGGCGCTCGGTCATAAGCTGGAACGAGCGTGTCGCGACCAAGGCGAGAGTCACCCGCAGAAGATCTTCTCACCTGTACATATTTCCTTATAGAGGGAAATTCTGCGGGCGGCTCTGCTAATCCAGCTGAGTCCGCCACCCTCGAGCGGACGTCTTCTACACTGCTATGTTCGCTGTCTCCCCGAAGATGCAGCAGTCTCGTCAACCGCTGGTACAGGACCTTGAAGACCGGGGGCCCGAGCCACTCTGTATGCAAGGGTCAAGGGGGTAGTGTGGCTTTCACACAATACCTTCCAAGAGAGGACTTGGTTAATCGACGGGGGTTCGCTGTCTCCAGGATCTTGAAGACCGGCGGCCCGAGCCACTCTGTATGCAAGGGTCAAGGAGGTAGTGTGGCTTTCACACTATACTTTCCAAGAGAGGGACTGGAGAGAGCGGGACAGCGAGCTTACCAGTGTGGAGGACGTACGGGGGTGGACCTGGTGATGGTATCAGAAACATCGAGGGTGTGGCCCTAGAGAGTGGACCCGGGGCGGCGGTACTCAGTGCGCTCAACGCACTTGGGAAACCGTCTCGGGGTTGAAGACGACGGCCGGTGACAACGAGAGTGGCCATAAAGGCAGAGCTGCTTGCTGCAGTCCCTCGGCGGAGCTGCGTCCAGACAAGAATTAATCTGGAGATTGTCTCCCCTGAAACATTACAGGGGCAGGTCGATACCTAATGTAGTCGTGAAGACGCGGAAAAGACCTGTAAATAAACTACAACAACACACCACTCATAAAGGGCGACGGTCGAGTTCAAAGGGCGAGATATCGCATATAAAAGGGCGACTGTCTCATTCTAATTTTTTTAAATATCGAGTATCGCGTCGTGTGTCGCCCTCGATGAAAGAAAGGCGAGATTATAGATGGCACTATCCGGATTCCGTAATTAAGCCTTACAAACTCGAAACAGTTACTATTAAATAAGTGCAGCTGTTTATGTTGCTTTTGTCAAACGTATATTTTAAGTTTTTAACGTATACTTATATTAAGTATACGATGACTTATATTAAATGTCCGTCAAAATGGCCGAGTTTATAAGATACTAACCTTTTAAACCAAAGGACACTGGTTGGAGCCCCGCCGGGGAAAAACTAAAAAAAAATATATTCGTGTGATTTAAACAGAGCTCCACAGTTCCGTGGTTTGAGATAAGACATTTGACGCTTTTCAAAAATGCCCCTATATGTGAACAAATCCTTAAAAGTTTTGAGTTTTATATAAGCCGTCATTCCAGGTATACGTTCTCGACATCTCTTGAAATGCATTACATTCCATCACGCACGGGATCAATATCAATTCAAGTGGCAGCCTGTTAGAAATTGATCATTCCGAGAAACTATACATATTTCTAGACCAGATATATGTTGAAAGAAGATATTCGTCGTATGCAATAACACGGCATTTAAATAATACATTCTTAATGTGTTTAAAATGATCGATGGCGTTTTTTTTATTGATTTAATTACAATAATTATATTCATTTTACTGTGATGTTTAGCATGATGGCTATGATTCATGGTGAAATAACTAATCGAGTGAAATAGCTTTATACGGCAAACTACAGAAACAGGTATGTTCGATGGAGGCGAGTCTCAATATTAAAATATGTTTTGATGCTTCGCGTGCGGCCGGTTACGCAATCTGGTTTTAATCCAGTATGTATGTGCTTATATATAGATACAATATCAAAAATATCTAATTTCTTAAAGTTATTTACTAAAACTGATGCGACACGCAGTTATTGATTATGTGTGTGATGCAGATAAGAACTGCGCAGGCAAAAAATCTTACGCGATATTTGATCTAATTGATGCAAATGATTATCTTTCACAGACATAGAGCTATTACGCCGTATATCAGTGTTTAAAGATATGTTTGTTTAACTGTGGGCAAATAAAGGTACATGCTGTTATTGTTGATGCGTATGGTATTTAACCCCATATGCATAAATCAAGCTAACTAAAAATACAAGGTTGATCCGTTTCCTATAGACGTTTTTATCCGGGATTTTATGCCGCCAAGATGACAGTCCTAGTGGATCTCGTGCAGACTTTAACGCGCTTCGGAGACGTAAGTCTTTCAAACCGATTGCTGTTGAAACGAGGCCATTTGCTAATGGATACCGGGCAATATGGAACTCACTTGTTTCGTTTTTGGAGTGTCAAACACTTTTTTCCAATGTGCTATATCTCTACGTAATTCGTAAGTGTGAAGACCTTTTCAGCGCCTCAACTTCAAGTATTCATCCGTAAGTTTAAGAGTAAATGTACTGACTAACGATTGATTTAGTCAAGGCAAGAGGTTCTTTTCCTGTGTAAAACGATAACTTGGTAATGACAAAGACCTTCCAAGCGCTGAATTTAGTATGGATCGAACTCACGTCCTCGATTTCGCATATTGTGACGCATTTAACTTAAAAAAGAACAAGAAAGTGTGGTCTTTTTGAGAAATTTATTCTCAACACAATACATGTAAATGGGTAAGGATCGAACTCTAATGAACTTGACCTCAAGGCGGATATCAAATCAACTAGACCACTGTGATATCGTAAAGATTGTTAACGAATTTTCAAAACGTGACTGCATTTAATGAGTAATTGTTAAACAATAAAACCTAAACAATTTATGCAAGATCTACAAGTCACGACAAATAATTTGGTAGACTGACAAGAACAATATTCGTTATTCGTTAGTTAATAATAATAGTGTTGTTAACCGTTGTTGTTGTTTTTATAAATAATTAAAGTAATATATTTAATCAGTGCAGTAGTTTTGGATAACTGTCAAGACGAATGAGAAAGAAACGGATGAAGTGAAACATACCGGGCATAAATATAATATAACGATATCATATTATGATAGTAGATATGATGGTTATTTCAGCGTACATTCGTTTATTTAATTGTGACGAAATACTCTCGTAATTGGAACACTTCTATATAGAGATGTATTTTTTGGAAGGTAATACGAACATCTCCGGGAAGAGATCGAACTCAGGACCGCCCCTGATCTCAAACGGACACAAAATTAATTACACCGATGCGAAATCACTGCGACCGAAAACATCGTCGCTAACATTTTCGAGAGATTCGTTTCAATTTTAAATTATACATTTGAATATTTGATATCAATGCAAAACCAAAAAAAAAACGTCAATATAGCCACTTTCATTTCTTTTCACGAAACGATTGAATAATTTGGAGAGTTCTGTTGTTGTCGTTATATTAGGTGAAAGTACGAAGATTGCTTAAATGAAGTATAAAATACATTCTTCTTTGTGTGAGCACGGATGGCCGAGTGTTATAAGTGGTAGACTTTTACCTAATGACCCCAGAGGTCAGTGGTTAGAGCCAAATTGAGTTTTTTTCCCTATTTAATTTTCATTGTTGATTTTTTTACTGGAGCTTTTTAGATCAAATGTTTAAATTAATCAATATAAAGCATTTAATGACAAACATCAATACATGCCGAAATCTGTGAAAAGCCCCTTTAAATGTTCTGCTAAACGCTGTCTTGATGGGATCGATCTCGAGACACTATTTTAACTACACAGCTTTACCACCACTGCGATTTTAAGTTGTTCGCTAAATTTCAAATCTATAAACTATATAGACATATTAAAACTGCGATATAATGGGGCAAAATAACATTTTGTTAGTCACATGTTTGTAGTGTGAACTGTTTGTTCCGTTTTCTAGTATTTCGTCGCAGACTACAGCAATGCACTGACGCATATGCAGGGAAGATTTTAGAAATGTCAATGATCGAACGAACATGGATGTAATGTTTTATTTTCATATCAGATGCTAAATGTACCCCGGGTACGGAAATATATACAAACATGTACCCGGCCAATACAGACTGTTCCCGAGATGTATTCCCGCCTAAAATCCGATGTCGTAAAAGGCGCTGCAGAATACGAAACAAAATTCTCTTTTTTTTCCTCAAAATGCTATTTGAGCAGGAGTTTTGATAATAAAGAGGCCATTTTACAGGATATTGACATACATTTTAACATGAATGAATTAATTAATTAAAAAAGCCGACAACGACCATTTTAGCGTTAGAATACCCGGGTACGTTTCAGTATATTTTCCGTACCCGGGGTACATTTAAGTATACTTTAGAGAACCCGTGGTACTTTTCAGTAGTACCCGAGCCGACAATGTCCAATCAGCTTAACTAGATCAATATTAAGAGCGATTTCGTCAATAAGTTTAATTAATAGAATATTTGAAACTGCAGTTGATCTGATTACTTCAGAACAAACTGTTAATGAGTCCATTATTAACAGAGGAAATTTTTTATGAATTAAGGTATTCAGAACTATAAAGTTCGATGTGATTTAACAAAATGACGACATACATATTAATCACGTTCAAATAAAACGTAGGCATCAGTCATATAATGCATGTCAAGCAGCATTAAAACAATGAGCAAATTGTTAGCAAATAAATTATATTATCTTTTCAATGTCTATTTAATATACCATGAAACTGCATGATACCGGTATGTCCAATCATACAATCTAGATAATTAAATGAACATTTCACTACAATCCAAACCGGTCACGTATGCAAAGTTGTTTAAATTGTCAACAAATAATAGTATGTTAAATACCACAAAGGATTTCTTGAAGTCTTTGGAAAGGAATAAACTGCTCTGATGGACATAGCTTGCGACCGTTTCAAATAATGTAGTTTGTAATACCGATGTCTGACAAGTAGTATCTATATGCAAGAAATCATAGTCTAGCCATATTTCTCAAAATCATTAAATAACAATTCAATTTCAATCGTTATTACAATTTATAGTTTTATTTGAAAGATTATAATGGTTATCAAAGTTGTTTGCAAAAATATTCATGAAAATAAACGAAACCTAACAAAAACGATGTTTGTACAATGTGTTGGCTCCTCAACTAAAACAACAACCAGATTCAATACATTCCAACTAACACATGCGCCTGGAGATGGGATTGACTAAGAGTCGCTCATGTGAGATGCTGTTGTACACTTCGCCGATCGAACAGCCGTCTTAGTCGAGCACCAAGAGCGCTAAATGTCGAGGGATATACTGTGTACTAAACCCGAGGTTCTTCTTACTGTGGACGTCTTGGTAACGACATTACAATATAACGCAACAATACACCGACGTGATGCATACCCTTGAGAGTTTCCATGGAGTCTTCCCTCGAGAGTTTCCGTGGAGTCGCACAGAAATGGTTCGTTGATCGCTTGAGACTCAACGTAAACCCTAACGCACTCCGTCGATTGGGTAAACTGGCATGCCTTCAGCTGGCTTATGCCTACTACGGTTGCAGCCTCTACTCCAATGATGTCAACAATAGATTGTTGTATGATGGTGTACTACGTATGCCAGGTCTTTGAGTTATCAACTATACAAAGAGTATTCGCGAGTTATTTCATGATTAAATAAAATATGTAAAAATACAGAAATCGTTAAAATATTTTTTCCATATTTGTCTCTGTATTTGTGAACGCTAATTAGTGAATATGATCGCAAGTCGCCTACTTGTTCGAAAACTTAAACTGAAATAGCACAAACAATTTTAGAGTAGGCATAAAAAGGGTCAGGTGGAATCGCGGTATCATATAATTGTTTTCTCTTCATGTATTTTAACTAGCCATATATCGACGTAAAGCGCATAAAACGTGGTTATGGAGCATTAATGTTAAGAATATAGTTTTTAATGTGATGCTTCTTGCATTGATATTATGTATAGAAGAAAGTAACACGTCGAGCTTGGTTATCCATAAAGATTTTAACAAACTGAACATTTAAAAAAGTTATTGTTCCACTCTTAATACGTACGATGGTGGTAGAAGTCCTAGCCATAAGGAAAGTATTTATATGCCTATGGTAGCAGTACAAACTAAGGGTAATACAAGGAGAAGACGTGAGAGTTATTGTGTAAATTTCAGTAATTATACGGCAAATTACATTCTTTTTTTTAAATTGTTTTTATAAAGCTTTTAACTATTATTTGCGTGGGCGTTGCAACTACGCTGTTATTGAGTGTCTAATATAAAAAGGAAATTACCTCAATGATTTTGGTACGAAATGTGGGGGAACGAATTGATATAAAAAGCAACTTTCACATCACTAAAAAATATTGATACTTAACTTTTAAGAGCATGACATCACAACGAGGGAATTTTGCGTCTGACAAACAAACATAACGCTTCTTTCTGTATTAAACAGGATGGAAACTCTGGTAGGTCCTTAGAAACTTAAACTTATATTTTCCCCCGTGTATTTAATTATAAATCATTACATTTTAATACAGTATGACAATGGGATGATTCGTCCCATGGTCATTTCGATCCCGATTTAAGAGCCTCATCTACAAAACTTCAGTTAACAGAAGTTGCAATAATCCAACTCCCAGCTATTGACCCTCGTTGGGAGTTGCAACTGATTGCACGTTTATGCATTAAAGATGCCGCCCAGACTTCAGGCGGAACTTTAATCGGAAATATTAGACACATATTATGATAAACTATTTTCTGGCATAAATAAACACAAATAGATCGTAAATCATAACTGACATGAGCAAATTAAAACAACTTACATGATTATGGTATGCTTGCATAGTATTGATATTAATATTAATCCAAACACGTCAATGGTTAATTTAAATGTGTATGTTGTTTTTTTTTTGCAATGGGCAAAACCAAGTACAGTTTAAGTCCGGTAATCTTGCGCGTTCGGTAATCTTGCGCACTTCGCATTTGCGAATCTCGCAGACGACAAATGGTTTTCTTTAGTGATGAAAGATGGAATTTCACATTTTTAATAATTAATGGATTTAAAAGGTACGTATTTCATGCAAAATAAAATTCGAGCATTACATTTAAACACCAGTTGCGTCATCCCTATATATCGTAAACACTGGCCCACTTACAAAAAATTCGAAATGAATCACAAATTCCCTGCAGCCTTTAGCGTTTTCATACTTTAAATTAAGAAATCATAAATCCAACGTGTAATTTAGCATTCCATTGCACAATATCCGATCAGTTATGGTATTTTTGGCCATGAAAATATATCGCATTAGACCGACATAGTCAATTATTTCCCGTAGTCATTAATTCCCGCCATTCTGTCAAACCAATTTGGTATGATCTCCGCATGCGCAATGGCCTAGTTTTGATATTTTCTGTAAACTATGGAAGCATGATCGTGGTAAAATCAAACCCGTTATGCATAAACATTTTTTTCACGCATACCGGTACTTTTTTATTAATTGTAAACTCTTACTAGTGACTGCAAACACTGCACTAGAAATCCACATTAATTTCAATGGTTTTACAAACTGATTCTAAAAATATTATTCTGGAATGTTTTTTTGTCAATAATTGGACATCATATGTCTACAATTTTGCCTAAACAAGGTCATTACAGAAGGTGCGCAAGATTACCGGACACTGTGATAGTTTGAAAATGAGGCGATTCATGTTTGTTTTGTGATCAAATCAGACATTTCTTCACTGAATTAATCAGATATTTTTGTGTTAATAAGCCCATGAAATTATTATTTCCATAATAAATTTAGATATTATACTGTCAATTTATAAAAGAACATGCTTTTAAACCAAATGACCCTTAACTGTGCAAGATTACCGGACAGCATCGTATTCTGAATTCGAAAACACACTATAGACTATCTCCGAAATCCTCGGCGAGATAGATCTCATGTCTAATCTACCAATCATAATATACCGACTATCTCCGGAACATCCTTAAGATAGATCGAATCGTCAATTCAAAACTTCGGCTTTCAATTTGATTATGTTTTTTGTATAAAGTTTTTGTTTTGTTTTGCAAATTGATGTCGGTTATAACAGGTATTGTGTTTGATTTTATAGACATATATGAGACATAATATTTTTACATTAAAAAGAAGAACTCTGAGCTCTACTTACCTTGTATCAGGGACCGAAATTTATCAAGCATACTCGCAAAATGCAAGCAAGATTTATGGATAGTGAGTTGAAAAATATAAAGCTTGCATTTTTCTGCGAGTAGAAATTTCAGATTTCTCAAACCTGGTTTTCGATAAATCCTTTAGTATTGAGAGATAATTACTTTCTATAATTGCAACTCCCATTTTCAAGATCAAAATCTTGCTTTAATTAAATGATTAAAGTGTTAAGGAATTGCATTAACACATTTGGTCGCCATTTTGTTGTTTTTGTTGTTGTAAGTTTTGATGGAAGCTACTTTGATACCAGCTATGGTTCGCTAGACGCTTGCGGCGAAAAAACGTCTCGGTTATCGCGACTTTAAAAATCTTTCCGTCTGTACGATCAAAAACGTTCATCAATCATGGACACATTTCACGGAATAAATGCATTTGTTTCATGACTTTAGGGAGCGTTCTGAGTTATAACGAAAGCACTGCTCTTTCAGAGGAAAATAATTGCAACATTTTTTGCTGAAAATTTCAAAACGTTGCATTTAGCCTTGTGAATGGCAACTGGAGTTCAAGTTTGTTTTAAACAATGTTCTAGTGACAATTGCTGAATATTGAATGTGTGCCCATGCCTATAATTATTGAGATAACTGTTTTGTTCCAATGCTTTTTTAAGTAGCCAACATATAATGCACAATTTTAAGCAATATGGTACAAAAATGTATTGTTTTAAATAAAAAAATATATATTATTCTAAATTGCGAGTAAGTTTTTCATTTTGCAAGTGAAAAAAAATCAACTTGCAAAAAAATGCAAGTGCCTTAATAGGTTAAATTTAGTACCTGTTGTATGTACTTAAAAAATCTCAGAGCATTCAAGAAAAACTATGTACAGTTAACAGTCAGGTTGTATAGTTCATTGACCCGGCTGGGATTTATTAACTCAACTTTGCTTTCTGTAATTCAGTTTTAGTTTAATTACTTTTTCTCCAGAAACTTTACTAGACCTGTTAGCGGAAAACAAAAAGTGTTTGCTCGTCTGGGGGCGATTATATTAAGCATGTCTATCCGTTGTATTTGTCCTTTTAATGAATACATACTAATTTTGGAAGTTGCAACTAATACAAAAACAACTCATGTATTATATGTCAATCTATAGTTAAATTTGTTTTCTCGGACATAACAACGAAAACTGCATTTAAATCGGCAATGTTTTGACAAAATACTGGCTAGACTTAGTTCCATGTAGTACTCTGCTTAATGTGCAGTTGTCTCATAGTATTGGATTTTCTGATAGATTGCTAAGATTTGTTACTACCGTATTTACCATGTATAGCGCACAGTTTTTTTACCTTTAAATTTCAAAATAAAAATTCAGTGGGCATAATACATTGACACAACGCTTTTCTGGTTGCTAAATTGAAAAAAAAAATCCATTTCGTAAGCCGAAATCTTCACAATTGCCGACATTTTTTTTTATTGCAGAAAACTACACCCTATAATGTTATAGACTGAAGGGGCCGTTGTCGAAACAACAAATTGCGGTAAAGGGTAGGAATGAATGGGGTAGTAACAGTTATGACAAAAGTTAAAAGATGAACAAAATGTCTTTGTTGGTGTTTTCACACTTCTTCATTGATTGTTCATGAAAGAAATTGAGGTATATCAATCCCCGCGTCGGCGCGGTATTGTTTGTTAAAGTTTTTGTTGTCATGAAAACTATGTGATTTACAATGCAAAACGTCTTATTTGAACTGACACTAATTATTTTAATCATATTTTTCAACTTGGATTTTGCTTTATTTTGATAATTTAATCCAAAGTTTAATGTTAGCAAGTGTTGTTATTTTACTGGAATTGTAAACAAAGAGTCAGTTAGCCTTCCGAAAATTTGTACTCTATGTGAATTGACAGTTTGACGTCATCAAAGGAAAGCCGCTTCCTGTCTGAAGCAATAAATTGACAAGTTTCTCGCCGACAAAATTGACTTCCTTTGTCTAGAATCAACATGCCGAACCAATCGTGTGTTTATTCCTCAATGGCAATTGTCCAATTAAATAATAGCACGTGCAAAGCTCCGCCTTCAAACCTTTTGCAGAGAACGGAGGTTGAGTTTAACGGTTAATTGAGCAAGTGTTTTACGTAAGTTGAGTACCGATTTGCCGAAATTACTCGGCCCTAAGCATTGAAACGACAAATACATTTATCAATTATTTTCGATTTCTGCCTTAATATGCTACCGTGCGAGTATATTTTTTTACTACATAGGTTTATATACAAATTAACAATAGAGATATAGACTTGTTTTATTTTCTTTCAATAGAGACAAACAAATGATATTTTTCTAATGGCTTAACGCCAATAACGCCAACTGTATGGTATTTAGCGTTCGGGTGTATTGTTTGTCTCACTATAAATACTTATCAACTAGACGCAGTGAAGGCGCATAATACCGGGTCAAACTGGATTTAATGGTGAGCGTCTCTTAATGGGGAAATATTTAAGGCGATGAAAAATATAATGGGATCCACGGACTCTCATAAAAATTGGACATTGCGATGTTGCGGGTCTGCATAAGACGATGTTGTGAGCCACAGGTAATGAAAATGTTTCACTGTTTAAATGTGAGGAATGGTAATAGTGGTTTGAATTTAACGCGCAGGGGTCTTGAAAAAACACGGGCAGTGTGTGACAATAAGGACATATATGGTTATCTCGAGAAAATAATCTTAAAAGTTGTCGAAAATATAGTGCTATGCAACCCATGCTCCTGATCTTATAAACGCTCCCTACTTTAAAACTAAAAATTAAACGCCCGAAAAACTCAGATTAAATGATTGCGCAATATAAAAATGGCGGCCATTTTTGGCCCAATGTTAAGGTTTTTGGCCTTGAATTATTTTTTTTCTCCATTTTGGCTTTTAAAAATTGCATGCGCGTTAAACTTGGGAGCGCGCTATACATGGTAAAATACGGTATGCGCATGTGCTGGTTCTAAAAAAAGTAACTTAATAGAAAAATAAAACTCTTGCTCATGTTGCTCTTAAAATAAATTTACATTGTATTCAAAAATAAGCAGCATAATGCCGCATATAAAACATTTGATAAAGCTACCATTAATCCACTCAAAAACTAAAATTCAGATCACTGTGTTGAGGCAATTAGTAACCGGCAACACCTGTACCAAAAGCTCAAATATGGCTGAAGGGAATAATTATGCTTCGGTGCGCAGTGTTTTTTTAGCTCGGCTGTTTTTGGAGAAAACCCGAGCTATTGTCATAGCCAGCTCGTCGTCCGCCGTGCGCTGTAGGCGTCGTGCTAAAACCTTAACATTGGCCATTACTTTTTATGCCCCTGGACCGAAAGATTGGGGGTATATTGTTTTTGGCCTGTCTGTTATTGTATGTGTGTGTGTGTCCCAAAACTTTAACCAAAACTTTAACCTTGGTCATAACTTTTGCAATATTCAAGATAGCATGATATTTTGCATGCATGTGTATCTCATGGAGCTGCACATTTTGAGTGGTGAAAAGTCATGATCAAGGTCATCCTTCAAGGTCAAAGGTCAAAAAAACAAATTCAAAAACTTTAACCAAAACTTTAACCTTCTTCATAACTTTTGCAATAGTGAGCATAGCAACTTGATATTTGGCATGCATGTGTATCTCATGAATCTGCAAATTTTGAGTGGTGAAATGTCAAGGTCAAGGTCATCCTTCACAGTCAAAGGTAAAAAAAATACATCAAAGCGGCACATTAGCGGGCATTGTGTTTCTGGCAAACACATCTCTTGTTAAATATTGAACATAGCAACTTAATATATTTGGCATGCATGTGTATGTCATGGAGCTGCACATTTTTAGTGGTAAAATTTCGAGGTGAACATCATCCTTCAAGGTCTAGGGTCGAAAAAACAAAGTCAAGGGAAGTAATAAGCTTTAAATGGACATAGTTACAGTACACTCCACGCGTTTTCCCCAAAAAACGCGCTCCCTCCGCGGGTTTTTTTCTGCTAGCGAGTGTTCACGCAGCGTTGAGAGAGCGAGGTGAACTCGATAAAACGCTCGGCGTTACGCCGCGTTAGCTAATTCCTGCGGCGTGTATTACTTTAGCCTAGTAGGTAAATGCAGACAATTTCCGTTCTTATCAGTGACCGCCGCGCAACGCCGCGTTAGCAGTGTGCTACTGGGCATGCCGAAAACTAAAAACATTTTTATAATAAATTGTTTAAATACTGTAGTACATGTATAAAAAAGATAATTGTATAGAAAATTAATACGTATAAAAATTATGTTTTTTAATTCACAGGTACGTCTACAATATGAATGAATATAAGACATTTGACAAATTAATATTTAAATCATAACACATATAAGACAAGAATAAATGTACCGTAAAATTTCCAAATGAGAATAATAATTAGTAATCCGAAACACACTACTATTTTTAATGTTAACACGACGTTTACAAATGCTTCCAATATACAGTCATCATGTATATTTCCCGACAAAAGGGCGCGAAAATTATGTTGCAATGTACAAGGTATACTCCTGCAAAGCGTGCGTGTATTGAATTTTTTTATACAAACTTTATAGCGCAGAGAACATTAAATTTTGTTGATTTCGGTTAAAAGTTTCTTTGGTATTTTTTAACAAAATTATATAGCGAACAAGTTGATATTTCCTCCAAAATAATTTCAAATCATACACGCTGAATCTTTATCGTTACGGTATTTTAGTAGAGTAATTATTTTAACAGTAATTGTATTGTAAACTGATTAAAGAAGACATCTGGGCGGAGCTGGATTTTAAGTGTTTGACAATATGAAAACACGCAAAGCTTGTCTACTGACCTATTGTGTAGACTGCTGTCTGCGGTGTTTTGACAAAAGGGATTAAGATGTGTGAATGTCACTCTGCCGATTTGGTCCATAATTACTGGTAAACATTGTTTTGAATGTCGACGCAACAAGAATACAACTGTGAATATTAAATGCAACTATCAACTCAACAGTTATCACCTTCTTTTAGCAATCAATGGAATAACCTAACTTCAAAGAGAAAATAAATGCATTAGCGAGCAGAGAATTGACTTTGTTCCGACAATTAAAACCATTCCTTATGCATTCGTTGAACGTGTTTACTTATGTAAGTTATGCCTTGAGACAGGAAGCCGCTTTTCTTTGATTACGTCAAACTGTCAATTCACACCGATTTGCGATATTTTTAGGGTCCTTGGTCATTTGTTTACATGTTCAGTATAGAAAATCACCTGCTAACATGAAAACTTTGGATTAAATTATCAAAATAAAAACAATGTTGCAAACTGTGTTTATATTAATTGGTAAGTATTAGTTAAAAGACGACGTTTTGTTTGTCGTTAATCAAAGAGTTTTCTATACAACAAAAACTTCTTCTACAACCTCATCGGGATTGATCTATCTTGGTTGTTTTATTTAATTGTAAATATAATACTATATGTACATGTATGTACTTGTCATAAATGTAATTTTATTTGAAAATCAGGAATTCAAACAAAATTAAATTGATCGTTATCTCGTAAAACGCGGAGTTTCCCCCGCGTTGCCAACGCCGAGGGCCGCCGCGTCGGCTTATCAGTTTTGCCGTTCTTTAACCGCCGCTTCCAAAATCATGCAAACGCCGCGTCTTGCGGGATTTTCTTAATCTCCCTCCATGTCAATCACTGCGGAGTATGGTGGGAAATTGGGGAAAACGCGTGGAGTGTAGTGTATCTGAAATGCCCACGTATATATATTTTCTTAATAAATCAAAGCGGCGCAGTAGGCGGCATTGTGTTTCTGACAAACACATCGTGGTAAAAGGTCAAGGACATCCTTCAAGGTCTATGGTATAAAATACAAATTTAAGGGAAGTAATAAGCTTTAAAGGGAGATAATTATTCAATATTGAACATAGCCACTTTATATATTTGGCATGCATGTGTATCTCATGGAGCTGCACATTTTGAGTGGTGAATCTACAGTCACGGTAATGATTTAATTATTTGCTACAGTACACTCCACGCGTTTTCCCCAATTTCCCTCCATACTCTGCGATGATTGACCTGGAGGGAGATGAAGAAAATCCCGCCAGATGCGGCATTTGCATGATTTTGGACGCGGCGGTTAACAATCGGCAAAACTGATAAGCCGACGCGGCGGCCCTCGGCGTTGGCAACGCGGGGGGAAACTCCGCGTTTTACAGGATAACGATTAATTTAATTTTGTTTGACTTCCTGATTTTCAAATAAAATTACATTTATTACCAGTACATACATGTACATGTAGTATAATATTTACAATAAAAAAAACAACAACCAAGATAGATCGATCCCGACGTGGTTGTAGAAGTAGTTGTTGTTGTATAGAAAACTCGTTGATTAATTACGACAAACAAAACGTCGTCTTTTAACTAAAACTTACCAATTAATAAAAACACAGTTTGCAACATTGTTTTATTTTGATAATTTAATCCAAAGTTTTTATGTTAGCAGGTGATTTTCTATACTGAACATGTAAACAAATGACCAAGGACCCTAAAAATCTCGCAAATCTGTGTGAATTGACAGTTTGACGTAATCAAAGAAAGGCTGCTTCCTGTCTAAAGGCATATCTTACTCAAGTAAACACGTTCAAGGAATGCATAAGGAATGGTTTTAATTGTCGGAACAAAGTCAATTTTCTGCTCGCTAATGCATTTATTTTCTCTTTGAAGTTAGGTTATTCCATTGATTGCTAAAAGAAGGTGGTAACTATTGAGTTGATAGTTGCATTTAATATTCACAGTTGTATTCTTGTTGCGTCGACATTCAAAACAATGTTTACCAGTAATTATGGACCAAATCGGCAGAGTGACATTCACACATGTTAATCCCTTTTGTCAAAACACCGCAGACAGCAGTCTACACAATAGGTCAGTAGACAAGCTTTGCGTGTTTTCATAACGTCAAACACTTAAAATCCAGTTCCGCCCAGATGTCTTCTTTAATCAGTTTACAGTACAATTACTGTTAAAATAATTACTCTACTAAAATACCGTAACGATAAAGATTCGGCGTGTATGATTTGAAATTATTTTGGAGGAAATATCAACTTATTCGCGATATAATTTTGTTAAAAAAATACCAAAGAAACTTTTAACCGAAATCAACAAAATTTAATGTTCTCTGCGCTATAAAGTTTGTATCAAAAACATCAATACACGCCAGCGATTTTCCTCCTTCTTTATAAAGTACAGGTAAATGGTACTTTCCCAATCAAGCAAAAATTCCCAAATTCCCAATCGGCATCTGAAAAAATCCCAATCGGCGTCCGAATTTTTTCTCAAAACGACCGAAAGTTTCGTAACAAAACCCAACTTTTGGTGAGCGAACAAAGAAAATCGTGTAGTTGTGTGTAACCACGCGCTAGATTAATGTCGGGTTTTATTATTCAGCGCCTTTAATCAATAGAGTCGTTAATGTTTCCGGTTCTTTTGTCAGGCAGCCAGCGTACTGTTTTACGTCGGTTTGTAACCTTGCCTCTGTGGAAAGGGTGTTCAATCTAATGAACAATCTTTGCACGAACAATCGGAACCGTCTATCACACGACACATTGACAGCACTAATGATGCTGTGCAGAGAGGGATGCCAGCAACTGATAGATGATCAAACATCAAAGATTGTTTAAATTTTCAAAAAAATGAAAGACAGAGACATTGCTTTACAAGAGATTAAAACAACTTGTAATTGTTTTTGTGTGTTCTTTATAATATTTTGTTATTTATTTCAACTTTATTACTTAATGGTCGTTAAGGCATGCCTGCAAATGATTATTTTAATGGGTATGTTCAACAAAGTATGAACTGTATGATATATTCAATAAGACCCAAACTTCACGACGCGATTTTCCCAATTTAAGGATTTCACGACTCGATTTTTCCCAATTTTGAGGTTTTCACGACTCAATTTTTCCCAATTGGACCGGTACGGGTACTTTTCCCAATTTGACAAGGAAAATCGCTGCACGCACGCTTTGCAGGAGTATACCTTGTACATTGCAGCATAATTTTTTGCGCGCTTTTGTCAGGAAATATACATGATGACTGTATATTGGAAGCATTTGTAAACGTCGTGTTAACATTAAAAATCGTAGTGTGTTTCGGATTACTAATTATTATTCTCATTTGGAAATTTTACGGTACATTTATTCTTGTCTTATATGTGTTATGATTTAAATATTAATTTGTCAAATGTCTTATATTCATTCATATTGTAGACGTACCTGTGAATTAAAAAACATAATTTTTATACGTATAAATTTTCTATACAATTATCTTTTTTATACATGTACAACAGTATTCAAACAATTTATTATAAAAATGTTTTTATTTTTTGGCATGCCCTATAGCACACTGCTAACGCGGCGTTGCGGGGCGGTCACTGATACGAATGGAAATTGTCTGCCTTTAACGACTAGGCTAAAGTAATACACGCCGCGAGAATTAGCGAACGCAGCGTAACGCCGAGCGTTTTATCAAGTTCACCTCGCTCTCTCAACGCCGCGTGAACACTTGCTAGCAGAAAAAAAAATGCGTAGGGAGCGCGTTTTTTGGGGAAAACGCGTGGAGTGTACTGTACTAAAAATAGAGATTTGTTAGAGACAATTATTTTCAAGGGAAGTAATTTATATAATTATAAATCTCATATTATATATTTCCTTACCAAGAATTGAAGTTCTTTTCACAGTTACTGTACAGATTTATTATTTTCATTATTAATAACTCAAATGATTGATTTGTCAAAGGTTGTTTTTTTTGGGATATAATTATCATTTCTTTCATGTACTTAGTTGTTAATTGTAGTGTTCATTACATACCTGTCGACTTATGTCCATAGATACATGATGAACTCTGGCTATGATCTCTTTGATAAACAACAGGCCTTCAGTGGTTGTGAGCAGGGTCTTCCCCAGGCCATTTAAGCGCCCCTTGCCGGGGCGCTTGAATTTCGAAATCAGAGTCCCCGGGGCGCTTGAAATTTTCCGATCAGTGTATTCTTTAGTAAAAGAAAGTGGAGATGTCCAAAAAAATCAAGGTTTCCCTATCAGTGTATCAATATTCCGTTTTAAAAGAGCACTCGGTACCTACTTTCACAAGTAATCGCCATAAACACCACATGGGGTAATGGATAATCCACTGATAAGAGAATAGCATGACGCGCGTATCGATTATTCTAACATTACACGGTCATTAAAATGCTGACAAGGATGTATCTGGTAACTTTCCAGTCGTCAAACTGTGAAGTTCATCGTCCAATCGGTTACGCAAATGCTTATGGGGGCGGGGTTAACTATCGACCATTATTTTTGATTGACGTCGGGCATGAAGTAAGAGTTTATCGCAGCTTGATTAGCAAGTAGTTGTTCCATTTGAGTAATATAAAACCGGTAATTAGTACAGTACACAACATTAAAGACGGTTTCGGGCATTATCATCACACCTTTTTACTGTAAACAAGTGTTACCTATGACTCATAATTAATACGAGAAATTAATTGCAAGTGGTAAACAATTAATTATTATAGCGGTTACAATTATGTGATAACAATTTATTTAATTCCAGAACATGTATATTTCAACATGTCCATTTATAGAACTGATTCACCTCGTTTTCCTGACATTTATTCGTACTGCGCTTTAACAAATTTTCGTTGAATTAATTACGCACACTTGTAAATGTTTCGTTCGATAATCGATAGTTAGAAGACTGATGATGGCAACCGGCCGTGATCCTCGTGGACAATGTGAATTTCATGCATAATTCCGTCAAAACATTTATTCAACTCGTAAAGTGTGTAAACAAATTATCGTTGAATTTATAACGCAACGGTTAATATTTGTTGAAATCTCAAATGGGAATAATTAAATTTGTAATCCGAAACCCATTACCGTAAGTCGATGTTAACGCGTTTTTAATCCGAAACACACTTCCGAATGTAAATGTTACCGCAACGTTAAATATTTTTGCTTCAAATAAGCAGTGCAAATTTATTTTGTGTCGAATCTTTTTCTCAATTAAAAAGAGCGCGAAAATTATGCAGCATGTACAACGTCGCGTCTATTGCTTTCAAATGACGTGTATTGAGCGTTTTAACAAGCACACAACAGGTCAGGGGATTGACGCATAATCAGAGGCAATATTTCATCAAATCTATAAATATTCACTTAAAAAATGGCAAGGTTTGTGTTAAAGAAATAACTGAAAGCTTTTATCGTAAATATTTACCAGAAAGAGATTGATAAAAACGGAATAAACGGGATTATCGGGTAATAAATAGAAACTTGAAAAATAGTAAGTATACAGTAATAGAGTCGGGTTGAAACGGATGTATTGGGGAATTGTTCGAGTCGGGATTTTACTATCTGTGCGGAAAAGTTTTAAAACAATTAAACAATATAAAAAAATATATTTTTAAATGACTGGGGGATTTTTTTGAAGAGTCATAGCGCACCAAATGACGTCTTTTGACGCTGTTTTACTTTGAGTTATAACGCACCACACAACGTGAATTGACACGTTAAATTAAAAAAAAATCAACGTCGGCAGGGGACACCCCTCCCGAACCCACCCCCGGGGCGCCTGAACAAATTCCTGGGAAAGGCACTGGTTGTGAGTGATGTCTGACTGCTTGTCGACCGCCGTAGGTGTCGTGCTAAAACCTTAACATTGGCTCTAAAATTCAAAGTGCTTCCACCTACAACTTTGAAACTTCATATGTACATGCACCTTGATGACTTCTACATGCCGCACCCATTTTTGGGTCACTAGGTCAAGGTCACTGTGACCTCTATTATAAAACTTTAACATAGGCTCTAAAGTCAAAGTGGTTCAACTTACATCTTTGAAACTTTATGTAGATGCACCTTGATGAGTTTTACATGCCACACCCATTTTTTGGGTCACTAGGTCAAAGGTCAAGGTCACTGACCTCTTATATGAAACTTCAACATAAACCTTAACATTGGCTCTAAAATCAGAGTACTTACACCTACAACTTTGATACTTCATATGTAGATGCACCTTGATGAGTTCTACATGCCACACCCATTTTTAGCGAGGCTGTTTTTGGTTTTTGTCATAGCCAGCTCGTCCGCTGTAGGCGTCGTGCTAACACCTTAACATTTGCTCTAAAATCAAAGTGCTTTCACCTACAACTTTGAAACTTCATATGTAGATACATCTTGATGAGTTCTACACGCCACACCCATTTTTGGGTCACTAGGTCAAAGGTCAAGGTCACTGTGACCTCTAATATCAAACTTTAACATAGGCTCTAAAATCAAAGTGCTTCCACCTACAACTTTGAAACTTCATATGTAGTTGCACCTTGAGTTCTAGATGCCACACCGATTTTTGGGTCACTAGGTCAAAGGTCAAGGTCGCTGTGACCTCTAATATAAAACTTTAATAAAAACCTTAACATTGCCTCTAAAATCAAAGTACTTCCAGCTACAACTTTGAAACTTCATATTTAGATGCACCTTGATGAGTTCAACACGCCACACCCATTTTGGGTCACTAGGTCAAAGGTCAAGGTCACTGTGAACTCTAAAGAAAAAAAAATTCTGACAAGCTTTCGCAGCTGAGCGTGGCACCCGTTATGCGGTTCTCTTGTTTTCTTCTTTGGACGGGTTCGGTAAACGGACCTGTTCCCAATGACCTACTGACCTGTTCCAAAAATGAACCGGAACCGTCCCAATTGCCGAAAAAATACGCAAAATCCCAATTAAAATCAAGTAAACAATCCCCGAAAACGCCAACTTGACGTATTTCGAGACCGTTTTAAGATGTGGCTGATTTGACTTCTCAATAAATGACTTATTTAAAGCGTGCTACCGCCCGGAGGTGATCAGCAAGTTTATTGTTCAGTGTCCGACAAATTTCTTATTTTTCAGGTAGCCCACTGGGCTACCAATATAAATATTTGGTAGCCCATAAAATTTTCCTACAAAATGATAAGAGACAGGTTTTCATCTTTATTTTATTTCTTCATTTACATATACATAATATGTATACATACATATACATAAAACAGCAAGTAGTCTGATGTACACAGTCAATATCGTAAATTAATGTTACAGTACAGGCACCGTGTACTTAAATGTAAATGTACCAAAGAAAATCATATACTACATGTAGATATTACATGTATGTGTACTAAAATTCGGACAGCACGTTAAGTCGTAAACGTAAATAAAGCGTTTAGATGATCAATACGATTGACTCGTATGATGTTAATCAATGCAATTGCCTTTTTTAACAACAAATACCGAGTTTCAAGAAATCAAGAGTATTAAATCATTTATTTACTTGTGTCCGACTTTAAGTACTGTCAGAATTTACATATTGCATCCGTATGTTACGACACTTGTGTGCAGTCAGTATACAATACAATAATTGTTTTAATAATGAAGGAACTGATACAGGGTAACGGTAACGATACAGCGTGTTTACAGTACAGGCAACGTGTACTTTGACAAAAACGCGTGTCCGCGGTGTTCAATTTTCCCGATGGGTGACATTTCGCGGGGGGCGGACACGCTACTGACCGCGGTGTTCGGCGAACACCCGAAATCGCCGCGATTGCACGTCATCATTAACTGGAACACCCGTGATCACCGCAATGCCGCGCGGCCATTGATACATGTAATACCTGTCTGCGATGGTCATTCAAGAGTTTTAAATTTACATGTACATGTACAATGTACAAATGAACATAATAAACTACATGTATGTGCAAATGTATGCGTACATTAAGTGATATTATGGGCAACTAACAGTATTTACAATATACAATGTAGGTGTGTATCGTAACCGTTGTTTATTTTTTGTGTTTTCGCTCGATATACACTTGCATTTGTTAATGCAGCATCAACATAATTAAACAATATCCCGAAAAGAAAAATAATCCATTTGAATATCAACGTACTTTCGTTTTGACAACTTACGACAGAAATGAATCGATGTACGATGCGAGTCTAAATGTAGTTTTCATGCAGATTCTTTCATACGACACAATGACACAATTTGGTTTTACGGATCATTTCAGCTTATAGGGATGGGTGAGTCATGTAACATATTGAAAATAATATATATTTTTTATAAACAACCGGTAACAAGATGAGTTGTAGATAATTTGAGATACCACATTCATTATAACTTATTGTTTTCACCCGTTTCTTTTCAGCTCAATTCAACAGTAACAAAATGCCCATCACTTTAAATTCGGACAGCACGTAAAGTCGGAAACGTAATTAAAGCGCTTAGATCATCAAGTCTATTAACTGGTATGGTGTTAAGCAATTCAATCGCCGTTTTTTAACAACACATATCGAGAAAGTGAGTATTAAATAATTTATTTGCGTCCGCCTGTACTGTCTGAAATAACGTACTGCATCAGTATGCTACGAAATTAAGAAATTGTCAACTGTCGATTGCAACGACTGCAATCGTAAACTGTTGGGTTTTTCTATTCATATACATGTATTTTAACAGATTATATTTTGTGTCTTTCAGGTTTCTTCCATTTCAGCACTGGACTCGTTTGTTGAAATAAAGTTCTTTAAGATCTTTGAAAGAAGTTCAAAATTAGTAAATATAGCATGTATATAGAGGATGATATTCCGGATCATTCTCTTTCATGCGGTATTTTCGTTAGAGTTGTTTTGTTCGTTTGTAACTTTTTGTGCTTCTTCCCGACTTTTTCTGCTGACATTTCCGCTTGTTCTCAATGCTTTGCATGGCGAGTTGTGAACAATATCTGATGTAAGATATTTTATATTGATCTAATCAATATTTACTTTCTAACGTAGCCCATGTCATCCTTCGTTTTCAAGTTAGTTATTATTTATAAAGATTTGTTACCGGTTATAAATTTACATATCAGGTTATGAATATTTGATAACAACTCGTGATATTCGTTCATGTTGAATTAATTGTTTGTTTTTGTTTTTCCTGCGCCTTCCCCTTAGCATATAACATTGCATTACTTAATAGATAGAATCCTGTATATACATGTATGTACGTAATAACAACAACATTATAAAGTCGGTATTTATTCGAAATGCACAGTGAATATCAAATATATACAGTATTTACATAATTTACATTCAGTAGAAGTATTCACATGTTGTTGTTCAGAAGCGACAGAAACATATATACAGTATTTACATAATTTACATTCAGTAGAAGTATTCACATGCTGTTGTTCAGAAGCGACAGAAGCGAAGTGTCGCATGAGGTGTTTATCTCGGGAAGCATGCCGTGCAGGTCCTCCATGTACCCGTTGATGTCGGCAGATGTGCCCGCATCTCTCCTCATTCGTCTCTCCTCTCTACCCTCTACGGCGAAGAAGTTCATTAACCTTAGGCACAACACTGTCACGCCATACATTTTCCGCCAGGGCTTCTGGATAGAACACACCGCATTTTGTTGTCGCCAATATGTTTTAGATTGATATTATGCGCATTTTCGACTGTTGAATTGAGCTGAAAAAGGGAAACTGGTCAAAATATTTAGTTAAAATATGGTAACTGACCAATTATCTACAACTCGTCTTGCTTCCAGTGGTTAATAAAAAAATATAATATTCGATATTTTTCATAACAGTTCAGTCCTCTAAGCCGAAATGATCCGTAAAACAAATTTGTGTCTTTGTGACGTATGAATGAATCTGCACTAAAATGAAATTTAGGTTCACATCGTACCCCGAATCATAACGAAAGTACAATTGATATTCAAATGATTTTTTGATTTTTCCGGGATATCGTTTTAGAATGTTGATGCTGCATTCATAGATATAAGTTTATGTAAAGTGACAACACCAAAAAATAACCGACGGTTGCGATAGACACCTATACACATTGCATATATTGTTAGATGCGCATAATATTACCTTAAATACTTAAAATATCCTTCGACCATCATGTACATAAAAATAGACTATATTTACTTGTATTCATTATCGCTTTAAAGCGGGTATATACGATTTTTATATGTGTTTAATTGTAATTGTAATACATTGATAAAATATGTTACAATAACACAAAATAGGCAAGAAAAATTACACATTAAAGCCGAATTTCATAAAATGCAGCAAAGAAAATTAGCGCCCCGAGTCGATTGTGACGTACATATTTTCCTACAATAACCGAAGCATTCGTCTTTGCATTAGGATCGGAGTTAGTGTTCGTGTGTCGTATGAATAGATATCGTTGCAGGAATTCAAATAAACCGTTAAACTAAGTTTAGATTCACATCGTACATGTTTGGTTTACATGCTAGCGAATTCGGCTGTACAGCCGTTTTAAATTTCAGAATTAAATATCTGGCTTATTTCGCATTTTTCGACACGTTCTTCTTTACTTTTATTTTAATTTATATTTAAATATATATATATAATAAGTTTATTACACATTTTATATAAATTCATAAATATTTGACAACAACGTATATACCCGCTTTAAATGAAAGGGATCAATAATTTACGTTTATATTTAATTATTTTATTTTTAGCGAACACGATGAACACCGCGGTAGATATAATGGGTCCGCGGTGATTCGCGGTGTCCACCTTATTGAAAACGGCCCCCGCGAATATTTGATCTGAACACCCATCGCGGGGGTCGTTTGGTAAGCGAACACCGTAAAATGAACACCGCGACGAGTGGCGTTTGTCAAAGTACACGTTGCCTGTACTGTACATGATATTTTATTAAGAGAAAATGTCAATGCCAAATAATTCGCGAGATACCCCGGTACTTTAGTTGAAATTCACAACGAAACTTTTAATGGAAATTAAATGATCTCAATGTTGTACCCGCTACAATTTTTTTATTTACAAATAAATACACCCACGCCAATTTTCGCGCTCTTTTTATCAGGACAAAGAAATTAATTTCTTAAATGTAGAATTTTGTAACCTAAAATAGCTGTACACAACGGGTGCAAACTGTGGCAGGTTATTTACGCATGTTGCAATACAACGGTCCTGATTAGGAGCTTATTCATCATATCTTTAAATAGAACCATATGCCAAAATTCATTTGACACTTTAGAAAATTTCAAACGTTTGTGTCTATGACTCTTATCGTCTATATTACCCATCCATAATTTGGTTTAAAAAAAATAAATCGGGCATAAATGGGATTATTGATTAACAGTCGATTAATCCAATTATTAATTGACAATGCAAACTAATTAGCAGGTGTTTACCGCGTTCACAAAGTTGTCATTAATATTCATTTTCGGTTTTGTTACCGTTTTTGAAGAATCCGCTATTCTTTTGATTAATTTAATGTTTGGCGTCCTTGGATATTTAACAACATCAAAAACGTTGTAGCTATTACTCATTGTTGCGGTTAACAAAGAATTCCAAACTGCGAAATGATGTTGCATCATGTGCGCCAACTATCCAACCGGCTCTCATTATATTATTAGCAGCCGACAAATGTTGATTCTGATTGGATGATTAAAATTCACTGTTACTGTTTAAGACATTACCGCAAGTGATCGGTGACTGATTAGGTAATTGATTGCACTTTGTTATTGGATTATAAGCAATACACAGTGTACAAACACATGGTCAGCGTGTTTATCCTACGTATGTCTGTCAATAAACCGGGCTACCACTCTTATAGATTTAAAGTAGCCCGGCGGGCGTCAGCTGGAAAATTTCAGTAGCCCGATGAAAAATTTTGGTAGTCCCCGGGCTCCGGGCAATGGATTTGTCGGACACTGATTGTTTGTTGTTTATCTAACGGTTACACAATTTACCCCCGCACGGATCGCTAATTGACCGTGACAAAGAAGTCGCTTATATTGGTTGCTATAACAATATACTCGTGCCTCTTTGCGCGTGCCGTAAATTGTCTAATGATTATGTGATAATTGATTGACCATCCAATAATTGCAGGTTTTTGGCAGACGGCACGGTTAAAGAAAGTCGGAAAAATTATTAAAGAAAAACAAAATTTATCAAATGTCTATATAGTACGTTGAGCCACAACTTTATTAAGTGCAGCGAGTTTTGTCAGTTTGTAAATCCACTGATAATTACGAGTAACACCTATCTTATATAAACTGGAATCACAGTTCATTTTTATACTAACAAGTCCTAATAGTCTACACATTTCCTCAATTAGATATAAATTATCCGAGTAGAATTAAATTGCTACGTCATGACCTTCAACATTGCTAATGGCGAATGTATTGTGACATTCAACCCGCGTTCAATTCAAAGCTGGCAATTCAAATTACAAGTAATGGTGATTCAATAATGGAGAAATCATTAACTGGATTTAACTAATGTTTGATAAGGTTTGTTAAACCAGATAACAACACGGAAATTTTTTATTATTAAAGTTAAACAGGAAATAATAAGGCATTCTCAAGTGTACATATTTCGGACATGTATAGTATTCGGATAAACAGTAATAGATATACTAGATGTCCCATGCATTAAGATTGTTTTTTTTTACAAAAGCAGTCATAGGAATGATGATAATATAGTGACGATAAATATGTGATGAAAAGGTGCTACCGGTACATATCTTAAAAAACTTAAATGTGTTAAATATCATAAAAATTTCGGCATCTGTTTCGTCCACCCATTCCCCTCAGTACACTGCAACAAAAATAAGCACTTAGTGTTCAGATAGGGTTATGCAACCTGCAGGTGTCTGGACTCTCATCAGCCCAGAATGATGCCATTCTTAATATATTTAAAGCAGATAAAAACAAAGAACTCTGTATGTAAAAATCTGTGTTCCAATAGTATGTTGTTGTTTGTGCAAGACTGTGAATAAAAGTTAATGTTGCTTCCCTGTGTCATTTAAAGCTGACAAAAGTTAATATATACTCTTTTTTTAGGGCAATGGGGCCGAAATTGCCATCAATAAAAAACTGACCATAATAATCATGTGACTATTTCACTGGATTCCGGTCTTGCGCCAGTAGGGTATTTCTTCAATTACGTACAGGAAACCAGTCGAATTTTCATCCAAGTTATGTGAAAGCCAAGATGTAAACGTGAAAATAGAAAAAAAATGTCTCACAATTGGCGTTCATACACGAAAAAAACAACGTTCAGACTCCAAAGTACTAAACGCATCGACGTATTTTTTAAGAATAAATCATCGAAAACCATTGAAACCCAGCAGAATTGGGAGGTAATGGACATTGAACATTTTGAAAGTGAAAGTAGACAATCGGCAGCTGCCGCACCTTACTATTCCATACTGTAGCCGATCTAGATCATCGACCCATTCATCATGAAACTGAAATCACAAAATTGGCATCGTCCCCCGGCCCCAGTACAGAAATATAGCTGAAAACATATGTCCCATAATTAGATCTACCCCTGCAACTTTATTTTCCAAGCCAGACAAAACACAACCAAATCCTGATCGTTCAATTCTCAAGTATACGAATCCCGATACCCATGGCTGTATCATTCAACTAAACATGGGTTTATGTGTAAATATTGTGAGCTGTTTGGATCCAGTTTTTACTTGTTCCCCAAATATGTCTCTTTTGCGCACTATTTTTCCCCTTTCACCCAGCATCCAGGGTCTTCCCCTTTTTCTAAAAACAAACCCTGTATATAATTCATTTGTTATGCCCCTGGTAGGGTTGCATATAGCAGTTGAACTGTCCGTCAGTATGTCAGTCTGTCCGTCCGTCCAAAAAAAAACTTTAACGTTGGCCATAACTTTTGCATTATTGAAGATAGCAACTTGATATTTGGCATGCATGTGTATCTCATGAAGCTGCACATTTTGAGTGGTGGAAGTTCAAGGTCAAGGTCAGCCTTCAAGGTCAAAGGTCAAAAAAAGGTATTTTTTCAAAGTGGCGCATTGATAGGGGGCATTATGTTTCTGACGAATACATCTCTTGTTTATAACTAGACCACCTTTATATGATCTTTGCAATGTTCACATTTCTCCCCGTATTATGTTTATTGCAATGTTCACATTTCTCCCCGTATCACTATAATGTAATATATTGTACACTTTAAACATGAAGTACCCTATGTCTGGCAGTGTGAAGTGTCAAATGTGCAGTGTCCTGTATTGTGATCACCCTATGTCTGGCGGTGTGAAGTGCCAAATGTGCAGTGTCCTGTATTGTGACCACCCTATGTCTGGCGGTTGAAGTGTCAAATGTGCGGTTTCCTGTAATGTAACCACCCTATGTATGGTGGCGTGTAGTGTCAAATGTGCGGTGTCCTGTATTGTCCCACCCTATGCATGGCTGTGTGAAGTGTAAAATGTGCAGTGTCCTGTATTGTAACCACCCAATCTCTGGCGGTTGAAGTGTCAAATGTGCAGCTTCCTGTACTGTAACCACCCTATGTATGGTGGTGTGAAGTGTCAAATGTGCAGTGTCCTTTATTGTAACCACCCTATGTCTGACAGTGTGAAGTGTCAAAGGTGCGTTGTCCTGTATTGTAACCACCCTATGTCTGGCAGTGTGAAGTGTCAAAGGTGCGGTGTCCTGTATTGTAACCACCCTATGTCAGGCAGTGTGAAGTGTCAAATTAGCGGTGCCCTTTATTGTAACCACCCTATGTCTGGGGGGTGTGAAATGTCAAATTAGCGTTATTCTTTATTGTAACCACCCCATGTCTGGCCGTGTGAAGTGTCAAATTAG
Source organism: Dreissena polymorpha (assembly GCF_020536995.1). Lineage (NCBI taxonomy): Eukaryota > Metazoa > Mollusca > Bivalvia > Myida > Dreissenidae > Dreissena > Dreissena polymorpha. Next base: position 194,070,769 of record NC_068355.1, on the reverse strand, counting down.
CCGTGTCCTGTATTGTAACCACCCTATGTATGTCTGTGTGAAGTATCAAATGTGAGGTGTTCTTTTTTGTAACAACCCTATGTCTGGCTGTGTGAAGTGTTGAATGTGTGGTGTCCTGTATTGTAACCACCCTATGTCTGGCGGTATGAAGTGCCAAATGTGCAGTGTCCTGTATTGTAACCACCCTATGTCTGGCGGTGTGAAGTGTCAAATTTGATGTTGTCCTGTATTGTAACCGCCCTATGTCTGGCGATGTGAAGTGTCAAATGTCATGTTTCGCGGTCATTTAGGCAAAAAAATAAATATTTTCTGCAAAAATGTATTTCAGGTTATTGAACAACAATACTAACCGGTATATGATCTTAAATATACTAGTTCACATAATGCATTATCGTAGTAATTACTAAATATGATAACACAGACTACAAGTACAAACATTCTGTGGCTGATAATATTTTAAATATAAAGGGGCACACAAAAACTGTATGGAGTTGAGTGTGAAACTCCTCTATCTCTCAAGAGAAAAAATTGTTTCATGCTGATTACTGTTTACTCAGTAAACATCGTTTCTAAAAGAAATGCAGTAACCCTGATCATACCCTATACTTCCCCAAAATATAAAGTCTATTGAATAACATAAATGTAAATGTGAAAACTGTTAAATAAGATTTAAGACATTGTTTTATTCAATGGTTCAAGATTTTGAAGTAGTGTTGGGTAATAAATAAAGCATTAAAATAGATACATGTATGCATTTTTGCCAAAACCTGCCTATCTTATTACACTTTTTGCAAATACAGGTGGTTTACTTAGTACACCTAGAACTAAATTGATTTCTTTACACATAATTTTAATTACAAAAATCAGTTGAAAAAGCTCTTTCATTTTTGGTTTTGTATATTTACAGTTGATGTACAGAAGTCAGATTGGTCAGCCAGTGAAACATGTTCTGTGAGTAGCTAGAATGGAACTTAAGCCAGGTGAAACATGTTCTGTGAGTAGCTAGAATGTAACTTAAGCCAGGTGAAACATGTTCTGTGAGTAGCTAGAATGTAACTTAAGCCAGGTGAAACATGTTCTGTGAGTAGCTAGAATGTAACTTAAGCCAGGTGAAACATGTTCTGTGAGTAGCTAGAATGTAACTTAAGCCAGGTGAAACATGTTCTGTGAGTAGCTAGAATGTAACTTAAGCCAGGTGAAACATGTTCTGTGAGTAGCTAGAATGGAACTTGAACCAGACACTGAAACTGTACTATCCTCATTCCTGTCTAGGTGGAGTTGACTGTGGTTGGAATAGTTGTCGAGTGAACAGCAGAAATGTTACCCAAACCAAACACTTTACACTACTTGCCCCCTCTTGCTTAGTTGGAAGTGATAATGGTTGAGATAGATATCTACTTAGCAGCAGAAACGGAATTCAAGCCTTACACTGGACCTGTACTGACCTCTATCCTGCCTTGGTGGAAGTGATTGTGTTTGGAACAGTTGTATAGTGAGAAGTGGGACTGTAAGCCAAGCCAAACCCTTTACCCTCTACTGACCAACCTCCTGTTTAGGTGAACGTGACTGGGCCTGGGATAGTTAGCCGCAAAGTCTTGTCAGGTAAGGTTACATTGATATCAATACCAGTCACAGCCTCAGTGGCATGCAGCCCAATCACATATTGCATGCTTAACTGAAGTTAAAGTTCTAAGGTATATGCTATTTTGATCAGTCATTGTCTGCTGTCAAATGTGTGTTTCTTGTCATTTCAAGTACCATTTTTTGGCTTTTGACATCTTTCTTGTAACCACAGAAAAGAAGTTAAATAAACTGGACAAGTGTTTACAGTTCTAACCAAATGAGAAGAAATCCATGTTTGATACTGTGTGCTGTAAATTTGTGTTGAACATGGTAATTTATTAATTGCAAGTTGTTCTCAGCAATTATCAAATCATTGTCAAGCCTGTTTATTACCATCTGTATCAACTCAGTAAAATTATTTTGAATGAGTATTTCATAAATTTACCTCAAACATTAAAGCGTGTTTGACATGTTCATGTTTGATACAATTTAGAGGTATTGTCATAGCAAGCTCGTTGTACGCCGTCAGCTGTCAGCTGTAGGCATTGTGCTCAAACCTTAAAATTGGCTCTAAAATCAAAGTGCTTCCACCTACAACTTTGAAAATTCATATGTAGATGCACCTTTATGAGTTCTACACGCCACACCCATTTTTAGCTCGACTATTATATATGAAATATATATAGTGGAGCTATCCTACTCACCCCGGCGTCGGCCTTTCCGTTTCCGTTAGCATGCAAATGTTTAAGTTTTCGTACTACCCCAATTATTTTCATTGTCCCTTGACATATTGCTTTTATATTTTGCATACTTGTTTACCAACATGACCCCAACCTATAAACAAGAGCAGACAACTGTATCAAGCATTTTGACAGAATTATGGTCCCTTTTATACTTAGATATTTGAACATTTTGCTAAAATTGCCATAACTTCTTTATTTATGATCAGATTTTATAAATACTCTGACAAAACAACACTTACCTGAAAACCACAATCGATTCCACCCAAACAATACCCCACGCCCCACCCCAGAATCCCTGCCCCCCCCCCTATCTTTGAAAGATAGTCTTATAAATTATCGAATATGAACAATTCCCCCATCATGGCTTACGTTATACTGTCAAGCAATTGAATAGTCGAGCGGGCTGTCCTCTGACAGCTCTTGTTGGGTCACTAGGTCAAAGGTCAAGGTCACTGTGACCTCTAATATAAAACTTAAACATAGGCTCTACAATCAAAGTGCTTCCACCTACAACTTTGAAACTTCATATGTAGATTCACCTTGATGAGTTCTACACGCCACACCCAATTTTGGGTCACTAGGTCAAAGGTCAAGGTCACTGTGACCTCTAAAAAAAAAAAAATATTTCTTACAAGCTTTCGCAGCCGAGCGTTGGCACCCTTTATGCAATGCTCTTGTTTATTTTGAGTGGTCTCCCTTTGACCTGCGTTGCTAATATATCTCAATACCATTTCCAATGGTAAATTGTTGTAACAAATCCCTGAAAAATGTGAATATGCCATGTGGTTGGATTAATCTATATCCCGATCAGGCTAGAATATTTAATTGTACTCTAATTTTTCGGACTCCTACAAATAATTAATTTTGTTCATGTCCAAACATTTAGATAAGAAATATATTTTAAAATTTCAGGTGTCCGAAAATTTAGAGCCAAAAATTAAGGTGTCCAAAAATTATTATATTGAAATAAATGCAATCAATCAATGTACAATAAATATCTTCTGATTAACTCTTTTTTTCATGCTTAAAAAATAAGTACAACTTCACAGCTTTGCTAACTCTTGCCTAAAATGATATAGAACTAAAACTTTACAAGGGCTGTTTGTAAAACATGCATGCCTCCCATATGGGCTGTCAGTTGTAGTGGCAACCATTGTGTGAATACGTTCTTTGTCACCTTAATTTTATGTGACCGTGTGATGTCGGGCGTCCGTTGTGCGTGTGTGTGTTCGGGCGTGTGTCCGTCAACAATTTGTTTGTCAAGACAGTGGAGGTCACAGTTTTCATCCAATATTTATGAAATTTGGTCAGAATGTTTATCTTGATGAAATCTGGGCCGACTAATGGGATTGTTTACCCTCGGGACTTCGGTTAATAAGCCATTGCCCGAGCACACTGCTTAACATTAAAACTCTGCATTTAAAAAGGTCGAAAACGGCCATAAAATGGACAGCCCGATTTTACTGGGCTGTACCATTGATACAAATATAAAACTTTGCAGTGTTGGTGCGGTGCTTTAATAAAAATCTAGTAGTTCAAAAATTAGCTTTACACTGGCTAAGCCTAACACTGTTAGAAAAGCTGCGTTTTTATTCGTTCATAGACCTTTAAAACGATGGCGCTGATTGGCCGAAATTTCTTATTAAGAATTACAAGTAGGTCAATCCGTTTAAAAATAGAAATTTTCTACGGCGGACGACCTTGATACATTGCAAATCCAATATATCGCGGTTGAAGGGGTCCAAAGATCGCGACCGTGATATATCCGGTGAGCGATATAAATTGTAAGGTTATGTATGCATGTATATGTATGCATTAGCATTGTTATGCAATCTCAAAACACGCTATTTACCTACCTTATTCAATTATGTGTTTTAACCATATATTATTCATTGGTATAACACAAAACATTATTCCTTGTGAGTATTTTTAAATGCGTATAATTAAATTTGTAATCCGAAAAACATTGCCGAGTTGTATTGTTCAAGAAAGCATGCACAAATTAGACCCATGTACAAAATGACGTCATTCATTCTCATGAAAAGCATGCAAAGCATGGGTTTAAACAGTAGTGCATTTTGACAAACTGAGGGATATTTTCCTCTGAATTAAAAGCAAGTAGTTTACACTGTATCTAACGCACACAGATTGTTGAGTTAGGTCAGTATTGACTTGTGACATTTACAGTTATAATTGTGTACACCATCATGTGTGCACTGGTGCGTTTCGGCAGTTCAAAGCAAATTCAATACAGAATGGTAACACTCGAAATGACCTGTGATGTTTGACAAGAGGGGCTATTGTTTATCGCAGTACACAGGTGTTAAAGTGATGTACAATGTAAGCAAACAATCTGGTCAAAACTGGATTATGAATGTTGGATTAAAGTTGGTGAAAAATAGGAAAAATACTAGCTTGAAACGGATTTTAATTCATCAAATTCTCAGATTTAAACATTTTATTTGGGGATTATGCTCTTCAGATTTTTGGGAGCCATAGCCGATTCGCGATATATTGGACAACGCGATATAAAGGACCGTGATATATTGGAGTTGCAGTGTATTGCACTTTACAAAAAGTAAACAGTAATATTTTCTATTAAGAAAATATATAAATGAAAGAAAAAGGATGAATAAATCCAAAAGAGCTTGAACTTGTTTTATATTTATAAACTACTATGTTTATGTTATGTTACTGTACTTCTTATTAATTATTATTATTATAAATATGATGTTGTTATTATTGTATGTTATTGTTTTTTTTTTATGAAGTAAAGAGAGAAAGAATAGCCCAATTTTTAAGTAAAGATGGTAAAAACACACATACTGTTGTATGTGGCATCATCATTACTAGACCCACTGTTCAGTATATACTGCAATGGGTTTGTTGGAGTCTTTAGACTTTGTGATCTGTGGTTTTATTGTTAAAATAAACATAATAATACTTTTAATTCAATGTTTCTAGGGATAGAAAAGATTACACAAAAGTGTGATATGTCAGGGGTTTTTTTTACTAAGAAAGTGACGCCGATATTCGGCGTCTTCCCCTACCAGAATTTTTCCCCTAAAAATACCATTTCCCCTCCAAAAATATAATTTTTCACCAAAATATAATATTTTACCCTCAAAGAAATTTTTTTTTCTTTTGGGAAGTCGACGCTTATCCAATTTGTACCATGTACAACGATCTCTCTCTCTCTCTCTCTCCCGACGAACACTCAAATCTGGGAATCCCAGTGATTCTATATATAGCTCTTAAATTACGTCATGGAAACCGGGCAACTAATAGTATTAATCATGTGACTATTTTACTGGATTCCGGTCTTGCGCGAGAAGGGTGTTTCGTCAATTAATTACCGGAAACCAGTCGAATTTTCATCCGGGTTATGTGAAAGCCAAGATATAAACGTTAAAACAGAAAAAGTCTCACAATTGGCGTTCATACACGAACAAAATAAAACGTTCGGACTCGGAAAATATTAATTGCGTTGACGTATTTTTTAAGAATGAATCATCAAAAACCGTTGAAACCCAGCAGGATTCGGAGGTACATGTAATCAACATCGATTAATACTGTCGGATTATTGTGAAAGTGAAAGTAGACAATCGGCAGCTGCCGCACCTTTCCCTTCCAATACTGTAGCAGATCTAGATCGTCAACCCATTCATCATGAAATTGAAATCACAATATTGACATCGTTCCCCGGCCCAAGTTGAAAACATTTCCCATTATTAGATCTACCCCTGCAACTTTATTTAGGACTTTGACTTTAATATCATACTTGTTCATGTGTTTAAGAACAAAAAGGTCAGAGACATGACTCTTTTTCTAAAAAAAAACCTGAAGTCTGTAGTAGGTCAGTTATAGACATTGAAATGAACAGTTTTTATTTTTTCCCCAAATATGTCTCTTTCGCGCTCGATTTTCCCCTTTTACCCAGCGTCCAGCGTCTTCCCCTTTTTCTAAAAAAAACCCCTGTATGTATAATATATGTAAAAAATATTAATATTTTAGTGTTTTTTTTCAGATCACAAAGTTGTTCAACATTGCCACTATATATCTACATACATAATAAACCTGTAGATAGGTGTAACTTGGTTTTTGTGTTAAATGTTATGCTAGGAGCTCTAAGCGATGGTAAGATATAGAGATTTGTAAACCTTCATTAATAGGGGAAGGTAGAGCCTGTTTTAATAGCTCTCCTAAGAAAAACAAACAAAAAAAAAAAAAGAAAAAAAAGAAGGGGAGTTGCATGTAAACATGCAATTAAAAAGTTTTTAACAAACAATTGAGATTGGTAATGCTTTATAGTTGTAAATTATATTTTTAGTATTAAGATTAGCATGTATTTGTAAGTGTGGCACAATGTTGAACACTTGCAGACAGGGAATATAGCCGTGATGCTCCAACCTAAGACCCTGTCTGTATGGAACTTATAGAGGATTGGGCTATGAAAGAAGGACGTCCCCCCAGAATGGCGTTAAGACAATATTTAAAAGAAATTTAATGATAATATTTATATATTTACAGGTAATAGCTTGCGTGTCGCCAAATGGTTACCTCTTTAGGGCCACATAAAAAACAGTGGTAAAACAATGTACTTTACAGTTAAAAATTAGACAAAACAAACAAAGTTTATACAAGAAGGCAGATTATGTACAGAATGTACAATTTTATATGCACTTATTGATAGGTAAAAAAACAAGTTGCCACCCTGGGGGGTTAAAAGAAGGAGTTTGGAAGTGTAGGTAGGTGTGGTGGGGTAGGGGGTTTCCAGCAGGGGCAAATCAACTTGGGTTTGTGTAGGGAAGGTAATTTTGTATGGAGAGGTATTGATGGTTTTGTCCCCTTGACCAGAGGGAGTGCACGGTAAATGGAACTAGGAGGATAACACATGGTAATTTATAAATAAAAAGAAAGAAATAATACACTCTAATGTTTAATATACTGAAATATTATAGTAATATGTGGGATTGGTAAAACAATTCATACAACAATGCAGCGAATAACCCACAAAAAGCTATCATCCATACTATAGAAATTAATATATAGGGGATGATGCAAGTTAAAAGAAAAGGTACAAGAACACCTTATTTACTAACAATACAAAATTAGTAAGTTTCTCAAGATTAGGATAAAAATTGTACAACAGTACTTTATTTGTTATGATTGTTGGTATACCGCTTATAGGGAGAGTTACAATAATCCCATAAATTGAAAATACCCTTAAAGGATAAAATGGTATTGCAAGGTGTACGTGACCCTGCACCGTGCACTCCTGTCTGACATGGTTTTTCGAGTTTGAAGGGGAAGGGAGGGGTGCAATGCAGCCAACATACCCAGGTTACTGGTCAGCCTCGTCCTTTCTTTTAAATAAAAACTGCCATAAAATAGGTATATATTAAGAAACTGAATAATGTAAATGGTGGACTAACGTCATACTCTCATAAAAATGTATTAAAATAAAGAAGACCAGGTCAATACCATTGGCCTGATTTAGAAAGGGCGGGGTAGAACAATAAACCCATTAAAAGCTAAAATAAAAGTTGTGTAAAAGAGGCACAAATCCAACACAATTACTAGTTTGCATCAGTTTTGTGCAAAGATTACACAGTTTAAAGGAAAACAGTCACAAGACTGGATAATTGGGTGGGTGTTGGCTGCTCTCCCTCCCCCAATGACCTAGATTTTGTCAGTTATCTGACAATCCAGAAGGTATTTGGCGAGGGCAGAGAAGACCGGGCCCCTAGCTGCTCCCTTGGGGTCTAGCACGTTCAAAAGGTTTAAAACTAGTCCATGGGAGTGCAATGCAGCTTGGAGGTGGTCCCTTGTCACCATATGGTAGGGACAGTGCAGCAGCATGTGGGGCACAGTGAGGGGTTCCTTGCACCTAGGACATGCGGGGTCTATACCGAGGACATACTTTCCCGCGCCACCGGGTATTAGGGTGGTTCCTATCCTCAGGCGCGTGATGGCTCTGTCAAGCACAATGCTTTCTGAGTATCTGTCAGGCGACCTGCGGGTTTTCGCGGGTCTGGTAAAAGTATGTCGACGGGAAGACAAATTGTCGGTCCGGAGATTCCACTCACCCATTACAAATTTCTTTGTCAGGGAGTAGATCTCAGTAGGTGCCAGGGGTTCCTTGGCATCTACGGCCCCCCTCAAGAGGCCCTCCTTGGCTCCCCTGTCGGCCTGCTCATTCCCACTGATGTTGACATGTGCTGGACACCATACTAATGTGACCTTTAAAGATTTATCTAGGCACTGTTGATGAAGTTCCAAAATGCTAGCTAAAATATCAGGCCTAGATCTGCTATTTGTGTTTTTATGGACTCAAGAGATGACATTGAGTCTGATAAAATAGCAGTTTTAGTATGTTTATTGACCAATATCCAGCACAGAGAGTATTTAATTGCCAAAAGTTCCGCTGTAAAAATGGAGAGATTGTTGCTGAGCCTGTGCGTTTTACTAATGTTTTTTGAAGGAATTACAAAAGAGTTGGCTACCAAACCAGAGTTAGGGCATTTGGAGCCGTCAGTGTAGATTTTTAGATGCTCAGCATACATATTATCTATAAGAGAGAGAGCTTCTGACTTGATGAGTTGTGGCAAGTCAGTTTTCGTTATTTTATTAGAGAGTGATAGGTCAACATCAATGGGTCCAAGCGTCCAGGGTGGGGTCTTGGAGGGAATCAGGTCTGCTACAGGTACCTTGTCGAGGCCGGCATCTTCAACCAGGGTCCTAATACTCGCACCAAAAGGTAGGGCGACATGCTTACGCTTTAGTATTTTCCCCTTGATGAAGGTTCCAGTCCCGACAAGTTTGTTAACAGGGTTTGAACCATGCCGAGACTTAGCATTTTGGCCTAGAAGTTAAGGGACTTTTCTACGCAAGTCAAGAGGCAGCACACCGGCCTCCTCCTCGAGCAGTGCACCCGGTGTAGATAAGGGCTGTCAGAGCTATCTTTAGGGCCTTGTGTTGAATGGCATCAGCCATTTTTAGGGCGTTTGGCTTTGCACATGCATAGATCTGGGCTCCATAATCTAGCTTTGGACGTATAAGGGACTTGTAGAGAGTTATTATTTAGCTATTTTTATCTGATCTGAAACATGTGCCTCTTAACATTCTCATTAAATTTAGGTCCCTTTCGCACCTTTCTGCCAAATATTTGAAGCTTTTATTGGACGAGCGAATTTAAATTTAGATTGAATGCAATATGATCATGTACAAAAAAATGTTTTATTGCATCATTTAACACAGTCATGTAAAAACTTGCTTCCCGGGGACTTTCTGACAACGGGTAAAAATAAAAGTGAATATCTGTTAACAGTTACACTAAGTTAACATGTAAATGCATCGTCTGGATTGTTTCATTTATTTTTTTTACATGTACTGCTCTGTTAGGGAATACATGTAATAAACACTGACTCGCGAGTTGTTCACACCTTTATTGACATTACACAACAGATTAACACCAATTAGCTGTTGAAGGTTGTTTAACCTCTAAGAGATAAAAATCGGTTAAATGGACGGATAAAGAAATAAAGCTGTGATTTTCGCCATCTTTGGTTACCATGTTAACATATAATTAAAAATAGAACAGTAATGTTATTTAAGCATATCAAGCATTGTGAATGTATGTACAACGCTCGGAAAGTAACACGAGTAACACCAGTAATCTGCATTGGAGCCTGAAACAGAAAATAAATAATTATAGCATAATTCAACTTTTAGGTAGTCAACCACAATGCATGTATTTTAGCTCATATGCTCATTGTATACAACAATAACAAAAAGTTTTATTATTGCAATGTATAATGTTAGTTTATATGTTACATGTAAGTGTAACCGTCAACGCTAATGGCAAAAAAAAAATTTCACGGCGGTTCGCGATGATTTGCGCTGATTGCCTTACAGCGAGATACATCACGCGACGGTCACCGTAGAATCGCCGATATGTCACCCAAGTTTTCTTGTCGCTTGGAATCACCGCAATTTGTCACATTGCATCAATCACAAAGTGATGCAAGATGTATGCAAAAATAATGAGTCGTGTAGTGTACATGTGCTGTCAATTAAACATCACTTCATTCAATATCTTTGTACAAGAACAATTCAAATTATAGAAGAGTTGATAACTGAGTCAGGACCCATCAGAAGACCTTCAAAACATTGACAGGCAGAACCTGGTGCTAAGTGCAGGTTCAATGTTTATCATGTAGGCTATATTTTTAGCTCGGCTGTTTTCGGAGAAAACCCGAGGTATTTTCATAGCCAGCTCGTCGTGTCCGTCGTCGTGTCTTGTCTTTCCATTGTCTGCCGTGCTAAAACCTTAACATTGGCTCTAAAATCAAAGTGCTTGGCTCTAAAATCAAAGTGCTTTCACCTACAACATTGACACTTCATACGTAGATGCACCTTGATGAGTTCTTCTTGCCACACCCAATTTTGGGTCACTAGGTCAAAGGTCTAGGTCACTGTGACCTCTTAATATTTTTTAAATCAAACAAGCTTTCATTTATTCAAAACTGCACCCGCAGCCGAGCGTTGGCACCTGTTATGCAGTGCTCTTGTTTTAAACATTATTACAACCACAAGTAATTGACAATCACGAACGGCATTGAACATGTTCTTAGTGTGAGAGCTTTTTTAATTCAACATTTCACACTTGAAATTCTAGAGCTGCATGTGACTTAACATGGTCATATTCTTAAAGAACAACTCAGTCTGAGAAGTGAAATTCAGTGAGTACATGTACATTGGTGTCTTTTTAGCTCACCTGATTGCTCAGGTGAGCTTTTGTGACCGTCTTGGTTCGTCATCTGTCCGTCCGTCCACATTTGTTCGTAAACACTCTAGAGGCCACATTTATTGTCCAGTCTTCATGAAACTTGGTCAGAAGCTTTGTCCCAATAAAATCTTGGTCGAGTTTGAAACTGGGTTGTGCAGGGTCAAAAACTAGGTCACTAGGTAAAAAAAAAGAAAAAACTTGTAAACACTGTAGAAGTCACATTTTATGCCCAATCTTCATGTAACTTTGTCAAAATGTTTGTCTTAATGATATGTTGGTTGAGTTCAAAAGTGGATCCGGTCTGTTGAAAAACATGGCTGGGGCAGGGCAGTTTTCCTTATTTGGCTATAGAGAAACCTTGTAAACACTCTAGAAGACACAATTTTTGCCCAATCATCATGAAAGTTGGTCAAAACATTGGTTTTATTGATATCTCGGACGAGTTCGAAAATGATCCAGATCGGTGAAAAAACATGGCCGCCAGTGGGCGGGGCATTTTTCTCTTTATGTACATAGTGAAAACATTGGCCCAATTTTCATGAAATTTGGTCAGAACATTTGTTTCCTTGATATGAGAGTTGAGTTTGAAAATGGTTCCGGTCATTTGAATAACATGGCTGCCAGGGGGGGGGGGGCATTTTTCTTATATTTAGATAGTAAAAAAAGCTTGTGAACACTCTAGAAGTCACATTTTTTGTCCAATCATCATGAAACTTGGTGAAAAGATTGGTTTTATATATATCACATAATTAATGCCATAATTATTGCCCTTAGATTGTCCGAATTTTCATTATATTATACAAAATCCTTGTAAACACTCTAGAGGTCACAATTTTGTTTCAGATTTTATGAATCTTGGTCATAATATTTATGTTTGTAAGCAAAGTTTGATGTTTGGCAAGGGGGGTCTACTCAAAATATAGGTCACCAGGTCAAATCTTACAAAAACAAAATCACTCCATATGCCAGAGTTTTGGTTCAATTATGATGAAACTTGACCAGGATGTTTGTCTGGACAATATCTAGGTCAAGTTTGACGTTTGGTTAAGATTGAATAAACCGACTCCTCTCAGATGAGCGAACTAGGGCCATCTTGGCCCTCTTGTTGAACTTGTGAGTTTGAGTAAGATACACATAGTCGCCTATTAGTGTTTGTGTGTATTTTATGCTCAGTTTTATCAGTGTATATATAATGTGCCTAATTTGTTCTCTGAACTACAATTTAAAGACACATTTTATTTGATTTTTTCGATTTTTAGCCGGATTTTTTTCGAAAAAATCTCGGCTTATAGATTGATGTTGTCGGGCGGGCGGGGGGGGCGGGCGGGCGGGCAGGGTGGCGGCGTGCTCGAAAATGTTAAAGTTCTTATTTCATGGTATAACTTTGGTATGCTTGGACCTAGAGTCTTCAAACTTGACATGAAGGTTGGCCAGGATTAACAGATGACCACTGGTCATTTCAAGGTCATTCATTTGAAGGTCAAGGTCACTGTGACCTTCAATATAAAAAATGTTAAAGTTGTTATAACTTTGGTATGCTTGGACCTAGAGTCTTGAAACTTGACATGAAGGTTGGCCATAACTAGTTAGTAACCACTGGTCATTTCAAGGTCATTCATTTGAAGGTCAAGGTCACTGTGACCTTGAATGTAAAAATGTTAAAGTTCTTATTTCATGGTATAACTTTGGTATGCTTGGACCTAGAGTCTTCAAACTTGACATGAAGGTTAGCCAGGATTAACAGATGACCACTGGTCATTTCAAGGTCATTCATTTGAAGGTGAAGGTCACTGTGACCTTCAATATAAAAATGTTAAAGTTGTTATAACTTTGGTATGCTTGGACCTAGAGTCTTGAAACTTGACATGAAGGTTGGCCAGAACTAGTAAGTAACCACTGGACATTTCAAGGTCATTCATTTGAAGGTCAAGGTCACTGTGACCTTGAATGTAAAAATGTTAAAGTTGTTATAACTTTGGTATGCTTGGACCTAGAGTCTTGAAACTTGACATGAAGGTTGGCCAGAACTAGTAAGTAACCACTGGACATTTCAAGGTCATTCATTTGAAGGTCAAGGTCACTGTGACCTTGAATGTAAAAATGTTAAAGTTCTTATTTCATGTTATAACTTTGGTATGCTTGTACCTAGAGTCTTCAAACTTGAAATAAAGATTGGCCAGTACTAGAAGATGACCACTGGTCATTTCAATGTCATTCATTTGAAGGTCAAGGTCACTGTGACCTTAAATGTTAAAATGTTAAAATTGTTATAACTTTGGTATGCTTGGACATAGAGTCTTCAAACTTGACATGAAGGTTTGCAAGCACACTTAGATGACCACTGGTCATTTCAAGGTCATTCATTCTAAGGTCAAGGTCACTGTGACCTTGAATGTAAAAATGTTAAAGTTCTTATAACTTTGGTAGGTAAAAATGTTAAAGTTCTTATTCCATGTTATAACTTTGGTATGCTTGTACCTAGAGTCTTCAAACTTGACATAAAGGTTGGCCAGTACTAGAAGATCACCACTGCTCATTTCAATGTCATTCATTTGTAGGTCAAGGTCAAGGTCACTGTGACCTTCAATGTTAAAATGTTAAAATTGTTAAAATTGTTATAACTTTGGTATGCTTGGACCTAGAATCTCAAACTTGACGTAAAGGTTTGCAAGCACACTTAGATGACCACTGGTCATTTCAAGGTCATTCATTTCAATGTCATTCATTTGAAGGTCAAGGTCACTGTGAACTTAAATGTTAAAATGTTAAAATTGTTGTAACTTTGGTATGCTTGGACCTAGAATCTCAAACTTGACGTAAAGGTTTGCAAGCACACTTAGATGACCACCTTAAATGTTATTGTTGTTCATGTATATGCATGCATTCAAAACATAACACAAGGTTTGCTCATGCCTTGAAAAGTACTTACATTTCATTTTGACCTTTGAACAATATTTCAGTAATTTAAGTATTGCATTGACAAAAACACGAAAGGTACTTTCCTGTCATTTAAATCAAAAATCCGGCTTCAATGCGGTCATCTCCGACCGCGGAACTCTTGTTATATTAATTATACTACAGCTTTAAGATATGTTCTTATGTATAATTGCCATAAAGAAAACAGTTTTACCTTGACCCTCGTAGTCTTAAAACAATGTCAACCAGTAAAGTGGTAACAATATGACTGAAACCCATTATGTGGTCTACTAGACAATAATAAAGTTTGAGACCAAGTCAGTAATCCTATACCAATAGCCTGACAAGTGAAAACCCCCTCAATGGTGGCCTTCTTTGTACCAGTGGTCGGTATTTGTAAAACATTGTGGCATAGCCCTAAAATATAATTTACAGAAGGTTATAAGTTATCTAAGGTGGTCTTTATGACATGTTATAAGAGTACTTGAGCACATACTTGAGTATAGAGCTATAGTAAGATGTTATAAGTTATCTAGGGAGGACTTTATGACATGTTATAAGAGTACTTGAGCACATACTTGAGTATAGAGCTATAGTAAGATGTTATAAGTTATCTAGGGTGGTCTTTATGACATGTTATAAGAGTACTTGAGCACATACTTGAGTATAGAGCTATAGTAAGATGTTATAAGTTATCTAGGGTGGTCTTTATGACATGTTATAAGAGTACTTGAGCACATACTTGAGTATAGAGCTATAGTAAGATGTTATAAGTTATCTAGGGTGGTATTTATGACATGTTATATGAGTACATGAGCACATACTTGAGCATAGAGCTATAGTAAGATGTTATAAGTTATCTATGGTGGTCTTTATGACATGTTATAAGAGTACTTGAGCACATACTTGAGTATAGAGCTATAGTAAGATGTTATAAGTTATCTATGGTGGTCTTTATGACATGTTATAAGAGTACTTGAGCACATACTTGAGCATAGAGCTATAGTAAGATGTTATAAGTTATCTAGGGTGGTCTTTATGACATGTTATAAGAGTACATGAGCACATACTTGAGTATAGAGCTATAGTAAGATGTTATAAGTTATCTAGGGTGGTCTTTATGACATGTTATAAGAGTACTTGAGCACATACTTGAGCATAGAGCTATAGTAAGATGTTATAAGTTATCTAGGGTGGTCTTTATGACATGTTATAAGAGTACTTGAGCACATACTTGAGCAAAGAGCTATAGTAAGATGTTATAAGTTATCTAGGGTGGTCTTTATGACATGTTATAAGAGTACTTGAGCACATACTTGAGTACAGAGCTATAGTAAGATGTTATAAGTTATCTAGGGTGGTCTTTATGACATGTTATAAGAGTACTTGAGCACATACTTGAGCAAAGAGCTATAGTAAGATGTTATAAGTTATCTAGGGTGGTCTTTATGACATGTTATAAGAGTACTTGAGCACATACTTGAGCATAGAGCTATTGTAAGATGTTGTAAGTTATCTATGGTGGTCTTTATGACATGTTATAAGAGTACTTGAGCACATACTTGAGCATAGAGCTATAGTAAGATGTTGTAAGTTATCTATGGTGGTCTTTATGACATGTCATAAGAGTACTTGAGCACATACTTGAGCATAGAGCTATAGTAAGATGTTATAAGTTATCTAGGGTGGTCTTTATGACATGTTATAAGAGTACTTGAGCACATACTTGTGCATAGAGCTATAGTAAGATGTTATAAGTTATCTAGTGTGGTCTTTATGACATGTTATAAGAGTACTTGAGCACATACTTGAGTATAGAGCTATAGTAAGATGTTATAAGTTATCTAGGGTGGTCTTTATGACATGTTATAAGAGTACTTGAGCACATACTTGAGTATAGAGCTATAGTAAGATGTTATAAGTTATCTAGGGTGGTCTTTATGACGTGTTATATGAGTACTTGAGCACATACTTGTGCATAGAGCTATAGTAAGATGTTATAAGTTATCTAGGGTGGTCTTTATGACGTGTTATATGAGTACTTGAGCACATACTTGAGCATAGAGCTATAGTAAGATGTTATAAGTTATCTAGGGTGGTCTTTATGACATGTTATAAGAGTACTTGAGCACATACTTGTGCATAGAGCTATAGTAAGATGTTATAAGTTATCTAGTGTGGTCTTTATGACATGTTATAAGAGTACTTGAGCACATACTTGAGTATAGAGCTATAGTAAGATGTTATAAGTTATCTATGGTGGTCTTTATGACATGTTATAAGAGTACTTGAGCACATACTTGAGCATAGAGCTATAGTAAGATGTTATAAGTTATCTAAGGTGGTCTTTATGACATGTTATAAGAGTACTTGAGCACATACTTGAGCATAGAGCTATAGTAAGATGTTATAAGTTATCTAGGGTGGTCTTTATGACATGTTATAAGAGTACTTGAGCACATACTTGAGTATAGAGCTATAGTAAGATGCCTCAACATTTAGAGTTAGTCCCTGCAAAACTATCGGTTCTCACAAAAAGTTGAAATTTGAAAGTAATAATAAAAAATATGAACATTTCGATTACATTGGTCCGTACCTAATTTTTATATTTTCATTCAAAGTGTAATTGTAATACCCAAACAATTCATATTTGGTATTACACATTCTATTGTGATAACTGTAAGGCCCAAACAGTTTAAAACTTAAAGCATGCATATAAAACATCAATATTTAATATGTATGAATATTTTTATAAAGTAACACAGTTTTTATGAAGATATTGTGTTAATAAATATACATTATTTAGACCTATGCTAATATCATTTGCATTTTTTTTAATTTTAAATTTTGGTTCTAATAATTTAATAGAAAGCCATAAAAACGTTTTACGCACACACATTTATTAATTGCGATTAACTTGAAGATATATATAGAAAGAAACCATATATTTTTTACCAAAAACTGTTTTTCTTACTGTGACTTACAACAATATTGAAAAGGCTTGGTACATGTACTATATATAAAGCGAACATCTGAATGTTGGATTTACATGTATGCATATGCTGATAGCAGCTATCTTCCACGGTTGCATATTGCATATTGCAATAATGGGAAAACGCTAGTACACCTGTACTTAACGTGTCACTTTCTTAAGGATTTTAGTAATTTGATCGGTAATTATTAGGGATGGGAACGAATACAGAAAATGATATTCGAATATTCGTTTGTCATTATTCTTATATATTCCATTTTTAAACCATATATCATGACCATCCGGAGCAACATGCTCGTCCATATTCCACTTATACCACTATACATGTAGATCGTATCATATGTGCAGCTTTGGAACACTTTATAGTAATAATTTTAGAAAAAAGATTATTGATAATTATTTCTTCCTTTTAAATAAATGATGTTTATTTTCATAAGATATAAGATATTTCCAAAAATGTCATGACCGTAATTTTACTTTATTTCAATAATTCTAATTGATTCGGATTACTTCCCATCTATAATATTTATGCTTTTGTATTCGCTTTTTATGCCCCCCTTCGAAGAAGAGGGGGTATATTGCTTTGCTCATGTCGGTCGGTCTGTCGGTTGGTCCGTCCACCAGGTGGTTGTCAGACGATAACTCAAGAAAGCTTGGGCCTATGATCATGAAACTTCATAGGTACATTGATCATGACTCGCAGATGACCCCTATTGATTTTGAGGTCACTAGGTCAAAGGTCAAGGTCACGGTGACCCGAAATAGTAAAATGGTTTTCAGATGATAACTCAAGAATGCAAATGCCTAGGATCATGAAACTTCACAGGTAGATTGATCAGGACTCGCAGATGACCCCTATTGATTTTGAGGTCACAAGGTCAAAGGTCAAGGTCATGGTGACCCGAAATAGTTAAATGGTTTTCGGATGATAACTCAAGAACGCTTTTGCCTTGGATCATGACACTTCATAGGTACATTGATCGTGACTCACAGATGACCCCTATTGATTTTCAGGTCACTAGGTCAAAGGTCAAGGTCACAGTGACAAAAAACGTATTCACACAATGGCTGCCACTACAACGGACAGCCCATATAGGGGGCATGCATGTTTTACAAACAGCCCTTGTTTTTCTAGAATTAAGAACCACAACGACTAAATTGGTTAATATTTGAGCAACTAAATTCTGATTAAATAAACATTGATTTAATATATGGATAAAGCATTGAACACAAACATGGCATATGTCCCGATCTCGGTGTGACAGTCCCGCTTTGGGGTATTTGGTCCGGCGTCATGATATGAGACAACTTGGCCTGACATTGGTAAAACACAACGAACGTTCTATAAATTAATAATAAAAATGGCTATTCAAGGTCTGCCTTGGTAAAACTTACTATCACGTATAAATCCCTTTATTGCCCCTTACCATCTACTTCTACTCGGGTGCACCAGTGGAGTTTTTGACACCTTATCAGCAATTTATCGGCAAATTATTGAATTTATTAGGCATTCACACTGTGATGTTTTATGATATGGGTCGCTTATTGCTATTAATAGATGTCTCGCACTGAAATAAAAGCGGACTACGACCCAATCAAATCCAAAGGCAATGTCTATTATACAACCAGAGGTAAAAAGACCTGTCAAAACACAGATTGTGTATATCAAACAAATTGAGTGCTTATCAATACACATTGATGTTTCACATAAATTCATTTTCATTTTCAACTGATTCTCAGAAAATAGTTTGTACATATTGCATCATAAGTAAATTGGCGATTGGTCCCTCTCCTTATGCCCTCCCGTTTGCTAATTTTCATCTTGTTTATTGATGGCAGCTTTTATCAAAACAATGACTTATATAGGAAAGTCATCTGCACTTAACCGGAACTGTGACTTTGTACATGTAGGTATAACTTGTTTAGAAGTATATTTGCATAACAATAGAATATTCGGTTATAAATTTTGGATTTGAATATTCGGCCGATTTTCGATTATTTGAATATTAGGTCCCATCCATAGTAATTATTCATCAAAAGTGATTTTTTTGCATATACAGTTATTATATATGACTTATTATTTATTAAAGATCTTTGCTAAAAGAATATACAAACAAGACTTAATATCTCAGCCATTATTACTGATTTATATGGTTATCATTATAGTATTCAGATATTACATACAGATATCCCAATGCAAATTTTGGCATTCATTTATTTTCATTGTCTCGACACTTTTTTCCAACAAATAACCACTTACTGTTAGACCAACAATATTCTGACTGGTACTTAACTCTATCTAAAACCATGGAATATCCTAACCCCATTATTGCAGTTAATGGTTTATATACACTTTTTGAAGTACATGTATGATTATAAAATTAAGAAATTTAGTAGCACTAGATAATGTATCACTTGTGACCAACTCAATAACTTTAAAAGAATTTAAAAGAATTTTGCAAACAGAAATGTCCATGGAGTATTACATTTAACTTAGGTTTATTGAAATGTGAAATACATTTTTAAAAGCTGAATAACAGATCTATTAACATATTTCTCTTGACTATACTAATGGCACAAAATTGGGATTGCTTATTTGATCATTTGAATTGATAACACACTTGAATAATAATAATTGAAATGCTATGCCTTAAAAATGTTCTATGGTCCAATTATGACATTTAAAAATTATTCAGTACCCATGCTTCAATAGCTCCTATAATCAGATTACCCTACCCATTGAATACCTGAACATTGAAATATATAAATTAGATATAATCACTACGCAAATTTCTTTGTGTGAGTGTAGCGTCAGGCAATTTGAAAAAGATCTACAATCAATCAAATTTCTTTCATATCATACTTGACATATAACTTGAAGCCTTGGACTTAAGTATTTATGGTTCCAATATGAGTACCATATCTGAAACTTTCAATTTAAAATGCAATGGTGATCAGCAATTAAAGGCATGTGTTCACACAGATTTGGGCATGTTTAGGCCCCTGAAGGAGGGCGTATATTAGTCACACTGTCCATCTATGCCTGAGTTCTGGTGTGTGTGTGTGCATGTGTGTGTATTCTGTCTGTCTAAATATAATCTCTGTAATGTTTGCATTCCTAGAAGGAATTTAATGTCATTTCATATTTAATCTTCCCTGACTACCAGAAAATGTGTGCCCGAAAGCTTCCATGCTCTAGGTTCATGTGTCTGATTTGTAACATAAACATGCCTGAAAGAATTTTAATTTAACTTAGGAATATTATCTTCCTTGTCCATACCATGTGTCACTCATTAATACAATGCTCCTAAGTGAACAGTTGCAGCTCAAGGTCAAAGGTCATGAGTTACATGAGTTATTAAAGACTTATGACTTAAAAAATATGATTCATAAGTCTCAGACCAAATAGTTGGTATGTCACATCTGATAGATCCTGTACTAAGATGTTTAAATGGAGCCCTTTGGAAAAAAAATGGCCATGCCCCAAGAATCGCATTTTTTGCATGGATTTATTTAGCATAATAACTTCTTCTGATAATCCACAATGCATTCAGCTTTGATATTTTGTATGTGAAATCAAAATGTGTTCCACTGAAAAGACTGTTCTAGTTATTTCCCCTGGGTTTCTAAAGTGGAAATGCTCCACTGTCACATAATTGATATATACCTGCATAGTTAAAATATTTTTTAAATCGTATCTACAGGCCAAGTCAGAGATGTAATATTTGGCATGTAACATCATATAGTGGTCCTGTACTAAGTTTGATTAAATCCTTCTTTGGGGTCATAATCTGCCTTCTCTGTAGTTGTTGAGACTTAAATATTTTATATTGTACATCAACTGAACATACACATTTGATGTGTTATATGACCTCAGATTTTGGTCCTTGAGAAAAAACTGTTCAACACATGCCCCTGGGGTAAAAATTGGCCATGCCCATAACAAAGGTGAGCGATCAATGGCAGAATGCCCTCTAGTCTAAAAAAAATCATAAATATAACAATGTTCTTTTATAAATATCTGCTTGAAAAGCGAGAATATGTATTTCATAAATAATGTTGATGGTAAGTTGAAAATATCGTTGTTTATACCCCTTTAAGCTACTGTAATCCTTTAGTTCAGAAATATTTCAAACAGCTTTATTGAGAAAAAAAATATGTTCTTTGGTCCAACAAGTTTCTATTATGTTTTAAAACTAATCAATATTCCTCACAATATTTTGAATAGATCAGCAAATGAGATACTCGACTAAAGAAGAGTCCTTTGTGTGAAATAGACATGTTAAAATATCCACAAATATTAGTTTTCATTATGTATCCTTTAAGCTGAAGAATGTTCAATACGATATTTAAGCAAATTAGCCAAAGGTTTATTTAACCAATTCCAATAAGCATTGGAAACTTATCAAAATTTTATTTGTATTACTTTTTTGCAATTGGCCTTTCAGACTTGTGTGAAATAGTAGTTTTGATATTGGCATTCTTGAATTACTTTAATTTAAATAATACTTACAACACTTTTAAAATCAAGTTTGTTGAGTTCCTATATATGTACTTAAGTTTCGCTCGATTGGTCATTGTCGGCTTGGGTACTTCTAATAACATGTTCTCTGGGTACTCTTAAGAATATTTTAAGTACCCCGTGTGTGGAAAATATACTAACACGTACCCGGTCAATTTAGACTGTACCTGAGTTTTATTTCCACTTGAAATCAAATGTTGTAAAACGCCCTACGGAATACGAAACAAATTTGTCTTTGAAAAAAAAGTTCCTCAAAAGTTTCTATAATATAAAGGCCATTTTACAGAATATTGACATAAATATGAACATAATTAATTTGAAAAAAAAGGCGATAACGACCACTTTAGTGTTATAATTTCCGGGTACGTTTCAGTATATTTTTCATACCCAGGCAGGGGTTGAAGAATCCACTTGACCGCTCGCATATGCCAGTGAAGTTAACGGTCGGGCGAGTAAAATTTGTTAAATACTCGACCGACCGGGCGAGTGCTGTTTTTCAAGTTGAGAAATATAAATTCAGTTCCAGAACTCCTTCCACATCGATACAAATTGCGAACAATTTTTTCGAATGAACAAAAAATACGTTAAGTACTTAAAGTAACTGCACTTTCGTTTTGACAATGAAAAATGACGTCACGGGCACAGTAAAAATAATTCTCGAAATTGGCTGCGCTCTTTTCGTCGTTGTTAGTGCTCTTAGCTAATGGATTTTAAGTGAATAAAACTGTTAAATATATTGGTCATTAAGTGAATTTTAATGTAAATATCAATAAAACAATAATACATCACTGGTTAATTATAATACTTCTTTTATTTAATTAAAAAAAAACAGAAAAAAATAATTATTAATAAACAGAATAATTCTGAATTTCGTAATCAGAAGCCTTAGGCAAAATTTACCATATTGTAACCGTTTGTCAATCAAGCGTGTCTTTTAGTAAAAGTTCCTATGAAATATTAAAATGGAAAAGGGTTCAATTTTAAAATATCTGCAAGGAGGTGACGACATGGAACAGAAAGAATTAGAAAGGTCGTCAAAACGAGAAGCGGAAAGAATTGAGAAAAGGAAAGAGGTGCAGAAAACGTAAGGAAAGCAAATATATTCCATCAGATAATGAAGATTAGTTGTTTGCAGTTTAGTGTCACTATGTTAAGTAGGTTTAGAAGGTTCTGGTTGATCATAACTATAAATATAGATATCTATTGTTTTAATGCAGGGCGTGTAGATTAAAGTGAAGGGCGAGAGGATTGTCAGGCTTACTCGCCCTGCAGGGCGAGTGGATCTGGAAAAATTCTTCAACCCCTGCCAGGGTACATTTAAGTATACTTAGGAGTGTCCTGGGTACATTTAAGCAGTACCCGAGGCTGACAATGACCAATATCCTGGGTACATTTAAGCAGTGCTCCAGCTAGGATTTGAAAAGGGCAGGGGGGCTTTTTTGTCAAAAGGGCACTTTCGACTAGCAGTATTTTGTCAAAAGGGCACTTTCGATGCGCAGTATTTTGTGAAAAGGGCACGTACGAGCGCGCGGGTGTTTCTGGAATGCTTCCTATTGCATGTGAATATATGTTATAAATAATTGTATTATTCCCATTATTAATAAACCATTCAAATATAATGTCTACAATGAGGATTAAAGTAATTACAATGTAATAAAGAGATTTATGAAAAATCATATGTAAAAAAAAAAAAAAAAATTTTTTTTTTGGGGGGGGGGGGGGTGGGGGGAGGAGGGGGGGGGGCAGGGCGGAGGTTCGGGGGGACAGGGCGGAGGTTCGGGAGGGCAGGGCGCTGCGCCCTTCGATTTAGGCCTAGCTGGAGCACTGATTTAAGCAGTACCCGAGGCTGACAATGACCAATATCCTGGGTACATTTACAGTTCAGCTAACGCGGCACAAACATAATCCGCGGCTACGCCACGGCCAGATTATTAGAACGCGGCGGCCGAATCGTGTGTTCATGCGGCACTCGGCATCGATCCGCGCAACGACGCCGAGTCTGTGTTAACCTCGTGTACTTTCGCGGAGTAAATGCGCCGCATACATACGCGGCGGATCGAGTGAAAAGATATCCACCTACATGTACATACATGTATGTGTAGCGTAGAATTAATTACGCGCAACTGTTAATGTTTCGTTCGATTATCATTATCATTATTAAATTTGTAATCCGAAACACACTTCCGAATTTTAATGCTAACGCGACCTTTGACAAATTCTAGCGTCAAATAAACAGTGCTAAAATATCCTTTGTTTCATAAAAAGCGCGCGAAAATTATGCAGACGTGTAGAACGTCGTTTGGAAAGTTTGGGTGTATCTTGTGTTGTACATGAACATCACGTCAGGCGTAAATCGCGTGTTCAGTGGAAAAAAAAACGCCCCGATTAGACGTTATTTCATCATCTCTATAAATAGTAACCAATACCAAAATGTATTTGATACTTAAGGAAATATCGAGAATGTTTGTGTATCGTAAATATTTACCAGCATTTGCTTTAAAACTGGAATATACGGGATTATCGGGTAATTAGTAGCGATATTAACTGTATAATATGAACAAAATAAAACGTGTTTATATACGCATATTCAAACAATAGTTTTAATAAGCTGATAATTAACAAAACAACAAATACGTCGTCACCGTCTTGATTATTGGTGTGGCTTCAAACTGCTAATTTTCTCAGCTTAAATTTAATAGCAAAATCAGCATGCAATTAATTTATAAATCCACCATATGCTGGAGCCTTGACCACTTGTATGTGCGAAAACATAATTACGTGACCTTGTTTATGTGTGAAATACATACACTACGGGCGGGAAACAAACTTAATTGGCCAGACACATTAACTACGCTTACATGTATATGCAAATACAATCCGGGCACAATAAATTTATTATGATTTTAATTATTATTATAATTGTTCTTTCAAAATTTGTTAACTACATGTAACTAATAATTTTAAAAAAGATTTTTTATTTCATGATGTGCATCGACTCGGCATCATGTCGCGGATAGCGGCATGCCTCTGCGGACAGATGCGAAGTTTCGCGGCGTAATGCGACTTGCGGCCGCATACTGACGCGGCTTCAATGACTGACGCGGCATCGACTCGTTTCGCCTTGCCGCCGCGGATCGCGAAATACGTTTGTTCCGCTTTGGCTGTACTGTAAGCAGTACCTGAGGCTGACATGTGTAAGTTATTAAGCGTTTACCACTTTACCACAGGAATAAAAGCATTAAAATATATGTCTTTGAAATAGCATTGTATGTCATGCACAGTCTTTCCATAACCCCATATATAAATCTTCCTTTGAGAGAGCTATGTTGACAATTATCTCCGATATTTCTTGCTTCAAATTTGTATATTGTACCTTATTTGTTTATCCCATTGATTTAACTAGATTCCCATATATGTTGTTTGAGATAACTTTTTAGATCGACATGTGTGTTTAAACAGGACTGATACGCCATCTTGGTTTTCAATTGACTGCATATTTTTGGCAGCAATTGAAATAATATAGGTTGTGTCATATTTCCAAACTATATTTACCTAATAAGATAATTATGTATAATGATTTATTTTCACTGGGTCTTGGTTGAGTAATGAGATGTACTTTCTATATTCCTTACTTTCTATAAATTTGGAAACATTTGAAACTAAAAACCAAGATGGCTTCTGTCTTCACAGATTTGTGCAATAAAGATTTAATGCACAAAATATTGCAGTCTACCAGGCTCTGTATATTACATATACCAAACAGCACTAGCGGTACATTTGTTTTATTATAACTACACATAATATAAGTACTCTTTATTGTCCCCTTCCGGTTTCAACGGAGGGGACTTATGGTTTGCGCTTTGTGTGTCCGTCAGTCTGTCACACATTTCTGGACCCTGCGATAACTTAAAAAGTTCTTCATATTCTTGAAAGATGGACAGATGGCAATATGGAGATTATGTACGTCATTTCATTGTGTTCCTATGTCAAGAATCAGTGTGTTTTTTCTCAAATAGGAGAATGGTGGAGGGGCCCGTCCAAATGCGAAAAATGCGTCGTTTTTTATTAAAAGGGGAAAACAAAAATCACATTTTTATTTGTTATGATATTTATAATATGAATACACATGTAAGTATGAATGTAATACAGTCAATCTTGTATTTAGAGACCACTAAAGGGAGTAACCAAAAGTGGTCTCTTAATAAAATCCAGATATCGGATTATCTCTTTTTGACACAGCGATTTCTACTTTTGTAATCAAATGAATCTAAATATAAATAAAATGAATAAACCAATTTTTTACTTTAAATAAGTTGTATTTGTTCTCTCTAATTCTAAATACAATGTAAATGGTTTGCACGGAGAATGGTTTTTTCCGACTCCAAACTCATTCGCGATTAAATCTATGTGCACTTTTACTCTTTGACACTTCCAATACCGGAATGTTCTCATTTAACATTAATACTTTCCGTTTTGACATTTTAATTTCTGCATGTAAGCTTATATATATCTGACTCGATTATGGTACATAGGGAATTCCGAAATAAATAAAACACCTTGATTGAAAACTAAATAAACACGCCTGATTGGAAAATTTGCTAACATAAACTAATTAGCATAATAACAATTACATTTTTTAATGAACAGATTTTGCTACATGTTACCAGGCTTCCTGAAAAGTCCAAAAAGGTGCCTGTCAACAGGACAGGCTGCTGGAAAAGTTTGCCTGTCTGGACAAAAATTCACCTGTCTGAACAGGGTGAGTTTATAACTGAAGAATTTAGTAAAGCCTATGTCTTTCACTTGCCTGTAACATTTTTAAAGGCATTGCCTGCTTGGGATTTGGTTTTTTCTAGTGGTGACATCTCCTTTGCCTTCTTGGCTGTTACGGCGTGGCTGTGTGGGATTGATTTTTCATGGTCAATTATCGCTGATATCCTAAAATTACAACATCCGACAACGAATGGATTTGTTGACTTGCACGACGCATTTGATCGTGTTTACATATGTCACAATACATTTTGTTACTTGACTCTTCATAATGAAGCCAACTTCGGTCGGTCATCCACTTAGTTTGAAAAGTTCTGTTAACTTGCTTGGCTTCATAATCTTTCAATTTTTTTTTTCTTCATCGGTAAGTTTTCTTTTATGGCCAGGTTGAGCACCATCGAAGTACGTTAGCAACGACATTTTGTTCATGTGTAGTTTTTTGTTACAACCTTTGTAAATGGATAGATGGTAATAATCGGACCAATCAAATTGACGTTCTCAAAAAAACAAAACAAAGGGAGAGCACTCCTAAGAACTAGTGACGCGATAGTGTTCTTAATTACAAAAAAGCTCGAAACTAACGAAAAGAGTTATTCTAATTGGGTGGTATCGTTCTTTTGGCTAGTATGACTTTTCGGTATTAAGTCATTTTTTTGCCTGTCACAAGGACCGGCGATATTAGAAACTTCGCCGGACCGTAAAGAATTTTTCCGGACAAGACCGGAGGACCGGCCTTTTCAGGAAGCCTGTGTTACCGATTAATAGTTTATTTTTTACACCTCTCGAGAACACTTTGAAAATGTTTGTCGCGTCGGCGCATTGTTTCTGCAATAAAATCGGCGATCAAACTTGTCACTTAACGTTCCAGATGGTAAACTCTTTAACCCGTAGACTGTTGGCAATACCTCACTCAGTCACTGTATTATTCGACGACAAAAATTGATACGCAGTCAGCATTAACAGCGGTCTGAACCGGTCATCGTGACAAAGGAAAATGGCTGGTGTGAAATCACAACAAAGATGTCATCGTTCATGTTATCGGCTTAGATAAACAATCAACACTGATTTGTTCCTGAATGGTCAACAGATTTACCACTTTTACCTTCAAGCGGTCGCTTAATTCAAGACTCGGGCATCAAAATACACTAAAATCAGCGGTCGCTGGTCGCGTAAGACAAAAGCCGCTTAATACAATATGAAAATATAGGTAACACGCTCAGGCGGGATTTAAAGTGGTCGCATAAGACAAAAGTCGCTTAATTCAAATGGTCACAAGCACAAGATTGACTGTATTCACAGCTGAATTTCTCTGTTCTTTTTTCTTAAATATATATCAATGATTTTTTTCAACAGTATTTTCAGACAGTTCAGCCTTCATGCACAGTCTCAGTTTTCCTAGCCATTTTGAGTCTAATCGGTATTTTTATGCCTCCGGTAGGGTGGCATATAGCAGTTGAACTGTCCGTCAATATGTCAGTCAGTCTGTCCGTCCGTCTAAAAAAACTTTAACATTGGCCATAACTTTTTCACTAATGAAGATAGCAACTTGATATTTGGCATCCATGTGTATCTCATGGAGCTGCACATTTTGAGTGGTGAAAGGTCAAGGTCATCCTTCAAGGTCAAATGTCAAATTTATTGTGTCTGTCCGTCCGAAAACTTTAACATTGGCCATAACTTTTTAAATATTGAAGATAGCAACTTGATATTTGGCATGCATGTTCATCTCATGGAGCTGCACATTTTCAGTGGTTAAAGGTGATGGTCAAGGTCATCCTTCAAGGTCAAATGTCATCAAATATATGGCGTCTGTCCGTCAAAAAACTTTAACATTGGCCATAACTTTTTCAATATTGAAGATAGCAACTTGATACCGGTATTTGAGTTTGTTTAACCCTCATGTCTTAAAACAAAGTCAACAATTTAGTTGTACTAATACACCTTAGACTCATTATGTGGTCCACTTGACAATAATGGAGTTTGAAAACAGTCAGTAACACTATACAACAGGGGTTTTTTTTACTAAGAAAGTGACGCCGATATTCGGCGTCTTCCCCTACCAGAATTTTTCCCCTAAAACTACTATTTCCCCTGCAAAAATATAATTTTTCACCAAAATATAATATTTTACCCTCAAAGAAATGTTTGTTTTTACCGGAAACCAGTCGAATTTTCATCCGGGTTATGTGAAAGCCAAGATAAAAACGTTAAAACAGAAAAAAGTCTGACAATTGGCGTTCATACACGAACAAAATTAAACGTTCGGACTCGGAAAATATTTATTGCGTTGACGCATTTTTAAGAATGAATCATCAAAAACCGTTGAAACCCAGCAGGATTTGGAGGTACATGTAATCAACATCGATTAATACTGTCGGATTATTGTTAAAGTGAAAGTAGACAATCGGCACCTTTCCGTTCCAATACTGTAGCAGATCTAGATCGTCAACCCATTCATCATGAAATTGAAATCACAATATTGACATCGTTCCCCGGCCCCAGTTGAAAACATTTCCCATTATTAGATCTACCCCTGCAACTTTATTTAGGACTTTAATATCATACTTGTTCATGTGTTTAAGAACAAAAAGGTCAGAGACATGCCTCTTTTTCTAAAAAAACCCTGCAGTCTGTAGGCGAGTTATAGACATTGAAACGAACAGTTTTTATTTTTTCACCAAATATGTCTCTTTCGCGCTCGATTTTCCCCTTTTACCCAGCGTCCAGTGTCTTCCCCTTTTTCTAAAAAAAAACCCTGTACAAATAGTTTGACCATTTAATGGTGAATGTCTTCCTTCAAGTGTTTCAGATTTGTAATTAATTCTAGCGTATTGCTGAACTATCAGTGCCAGTTTTACTTGGATACTCATAGTCTTAAAACTATATGAAAAAGTCAAATGGTAATATGTGCCTTACAAACATTATATGGTCCACTTAAAAATGAATTTCTGGAGCTTTAGGGGTCTTCTTCCCCCCCCCCCCCCCCCCCCTTATGCCCCCACAGCACCAGGGGTGTGACCCACCCAGCAAAATTGTCAGGTTTTCAGACATTTTCAAGACATGTAGATCAAAACTTTTAGATTGTGGCAAAATTAGACACATTTGACAACAAGTAGCAGCGTTATTGAAACTGTGCTGAAATCTTGATGTGACCTTCAGCTTACAATGTCACACAGGCCTCTTGCACCCTATGCCACACAACAAGTAGCAGCGTTATTGAAACTGTGCTGAAATTTTGATGTGACCTTCAACTTACAATGTCACACAGGCCTCTTGCGCCCTATGCCACACAACAAGTTGCAGCGTTATTGAAACTGTGCTGAAATCTTGATGTGACCTTCAACTTACAATGTCACACAGGCCTTTTCCGCCCTATGCCACACAACAAGTAGCAGCGTTATTGAAACTGTGCTGAAATCTTGAAGTGACCTTCAACTTACAATGTCACACAGGCCTTTTCCGGCCTATGCCTTGGGGCTGAATTTCGGCCCCATTCCCAATGCAAATCTGGTTGTTTTTTTCCCCTTTTGAAAAAAAATATTCCCAATTCCAATGTTTTTATTTATTTTTTTAACTTTTAAATATATAAGTTAACCTGATCCAGTGTAGAATCTGTTGCCTTGATTTGTTTTAAAAAAAAGCAGTAAAATATGTTAAATTGATTAATTAAGACTTTCCTTTTTTCGCCTCAATAAAAGCCAGGCCCTTACCCCAAAATCAGATAAAAATATGTATTCAAAAAAGTCATTATTTACCAGTTAACGGCTTCTTTGAAATATAAGAAAAACTATTTACATGCGATTATTTTTCCCAATTGAGCCAGTTTTACGATTTTTTTTCCCCAAAATGGGTTTTTTCACGATAACGATACGAAATTCACAAAATTTCTCCTCAAAATGGAGCAGAAAAGGCCTTCACAAGCCACATGCAGTATTTCATAATTTTTCATGTTAATTGTCACAAATTAAAATAACTGTATTCAATATATTCAATCAAATGAAATTACTCCCACAACTGTACTACTAAAGTAGTGGTTCAATTATAAGTATCCTGTTTAATGTTTAAGCCTGTCGAATGGCTGACTTAAATGTTGTGTTTTTTTTTTGCTTACAAATACTTTAACATGGATATTTTTTGGATTGAGAAATTGCGTTGGTTTGGCTTAAACTTGGAAATTGTTGTTTGTAAGTTTTTTTGCTTACAAATACTTTAACATGGAGATTTTTGTCAATATTCATGCCATACGTCCCGATCTCGGCGGGACAGTCCCGCTTTTGGGCCCTTTGTCCCGCCGTCCCGATATGAGACGATTTGTCCCGACATTCGTAAAAAACGATGTAAGGTCTATAGGTTCCCAATAAAATTCGCTATTCAAGCTCTGTTTCGCTAACACTTACCCCCGCTAATCCCTTTATTGCCCCCAATTAACAATCCGATTCTACTTATCGTGTGTACCAGTGTTGTTTATGACACCTTATCAGCGATTTATCGGCTAATTATTGATTTCATCAGGCATTCACACCATGGTGGTCTTCAAGATAGTGGTCGCTTATTGCTATCGATAGTTGTATTAAAATGAAATAAATGTTGAAAATGTGTTTATTTTTGTATTTGTTTGAAACGGTTTACAAAACAATTGTTTTGTAAAATTAACTCTACGTCATTAATGAGTCTTTTACATTCAATGTTTAGTTCATAAATAGCGGGATAATCCGAATGTGCAATATACCAAAATCGCAACAAACAGTCCAATAAGTGATACCCATCCTGTCTAGTGTAATTGGGTGTAATATTCATAAAAACAACAAGGTGCTATGCATGACAGTTTGACCCTACTCCAATTAAGCTAAAAACCACGAGGTGCTATGCATGACAGTTTGACCCTACTCGAATAAAGCCGCGACAATTGACAAGAAACAAACTGCGCATGGATACGTGCTTAAAAAACATCGCAACAAACAGTAAAAGTGGTACCCATCTTGTCTTGTGTTATTGTAATAAAAACAACGTGTTGTTATTCATGACAGTTTGACACTACCCCAATACAGCGCCTGACAATTCACAATTCAGTTTAATCTGTGTATATAAGAAGAAAACAAAATATGATTATTAACATTAGAGAAAAATAATTCGAGTAAAGCATCCATAGACTTCTTTTGTCCTTTTGTTTTTGTTGGTGTAAAAACGGTTGAGGCGTTGTTGAGAGTTAAAATGAACACAAAGACGGTTTGCTTCCACCAAAAACCTAACTCTGAAATGTGTACGGCCGCGCATTCCGTGTGTAACTGATGTAACTGTTCGGTAGATAGTTTACTGTAACCCGTACTTTCAGTGTACTGGATAGCCTCCCCTGCGTTAATGTTTGCCATTGAAATTAATATAATGAGTATTGTTGTCGTAATGTTCTAGATTTTGTACTCTAAAAAGATGAATATTATGCTCGTTGTTTGCTATTGTCTTATTTTATAAAACTGTTATTGTTATGTTTTAGATTCCATGCTTCATATCAGATGTTTTATGTCTTGAATAAAAGTATCATGAGTATTTGTTAGTACTATACTGACTACAGTAAAGGTGGAATGATAAATCGCTTTAGGTGTCCCGCTTTTGGGTCAAATGTCCCGACAATATTTTATGGAATGTCCCGCTTTGGACCTAAAAAATTATGGCATGTATGTAAGGTTCCACTAATAAGTCTGAATAGTGATGTAAACTACTTTAGCTTAAGCTGAGGTTTATTTTTTGTTAATTGAATTTTTTATTATATTTATGGGAACCTTCAAAATGGAATTTTAGGTAATCATTTACAAAAAACATATTTGATCAGGAATCCCAAAATTGACCCCAAAACACACTGCATGAAAAACAATACAGACATGTTCAACTTTTGCTATATACGTATATTACAGTTGGATAAAATTATTGATTTATATTTAATTATGATATGATTGTGTTTGAACTTAGTTCTCAACAAAGTTAAAATCCTAGTAAAAAGAGTGAGGAATTGAAGGGGTGCTGGCATGTTAGCGGGATCATACAAGTGTTTTTGTGTCAATAATGTCTGTTTGTTTTTTACCAATCTTGATTAAATTATGATCTTGTAAGCAAGCATAGAGACCTAGGTTGGGATTTTATTGGATGCCAGTGGGGTCAAAGTCACTGTTACTAAAATTATTATAGGTGGTTTGTTTGGTAAATAACTTCAGTTTGCTTGTACCAATCTTAATGAACTTTATACACAGCTTGCATGGAAACCTAGGTTGGCATGGTATTGGATGCCAGACTTTAGATACAGCTTGCATGGAGACCTAGGTTGGCGTTGTATTGGATGCCAGACTTTAGATACAGCTTGCATGGAGACCTAGGTTGGCATTGTATTGGATGTCAGACTTTAGATACAGCTTGCATGGAGACCTAGGTTGGCATTGTATTGGATGCTAGTTAATTTGCATGGTCCTATCTTGATGGAGTTTATATATATATATATATATATAGCAGCAGCTGCCTTGCATAGATACCTAACCTGAGATTGCATGTGAGGCCTGTAAGGTCAAGGGCGAGACCAATGCTATTGAATATAGAAACAAGAAATATCTTTAAAAAAGATATATGGCGTCAGGCCTTGAAGAATTTTTCCAGAGCCACTCGCCCTGCAGGGCGAGTAGGCCTGACAATCCCCTCGCCCGTCACTTAAATCTACTCGCCCTGCATTAATTTTTTTTTATATATTTATAGTTTTGATCAACCATAACCTGTTTAACCTACGTAACATAATGACATTAAACTGTAAACAAATTAACTACATTATCTGATGGATTTTATTTGCTTTCCGTACGTTTTATGCACGTATTCCTTTTCTCAATACTTTCCACTTCTCGTTTTGATGACCTTTCTTTCTGTTCCCTGTCTCCACCAGCTTGCAAATATTTTAAAATGGAACCCTTTTCCATGCTGAGTTTTAATATTTCAGACGAACTTTTACTGAAAGACTAGCTTGATTGACAAATGGTTACAATATGGTAAATTTTGGCTAAGGCTTCTGATCGCGATTTATTCTGTTTATTAATTATTATTGTTTCTGTTTATTTTTAATTAAATATAAGAAGTATAATGATTAACCAGTTATGTATTATTTTTGTATGGATATTAACATTAAAATGAAATTTTATTCTTCACAGAATAACCAATATATTTAAGTGTTTTTTTTTCACTTTTAATCGATAAGCTAAGAGCACTGATACCTATGAAAAGAGCTCAAACAATTTCGAGAATTATTTTTACTGAGCTCGTGACGTCATTTTTCATTGTCAAGACGAAAGTGCAGTTTCTTTGTGTACTACACCTATTTTTTGTTTGTTGGATTTTTTTTTCGCAATTTGTATCGATGTGGCAGGAGTTTTGGATCTGAATTTATATTTCTCAACTTGAAAAGCAGCACTCGCTCGGTCGATCGAGTATTGAACAAATTTTACTCGCCCGACCGTCAACTTCACTTGCTTATGCGAGTGGTCGAGTTGTTTCTTCAAGGCCTGGACTTTGATAGTTCAATGAATGAGATTAAGGATAGCGAATGTCTTTTTCTGTGCAGTTCTTAGCTGCATCACACACAGTACGGGAGGTTACGCGGAGTTTTCGAGGCTTATTTTACATTATTACATATTGCTGGTCATAAACCTATAGATACAAATTAAATAAACAAAAAAAAAGAATGGAAGTGAAATTAAAACATATGAGTCAACCGGCCACACGCGAAGTATCCGTATTTATAGGCGCGTTCTTCGAACAAACCTGTTTTAGTGGTTTGTCGGGCATTGCTATTTGATTCGATTATTAACAGTATCGAGAATCATCGCGCTCATGCTCAATACATTAGTCAATATGGTGAAATAATTATTGTTAAGTTAATCAAAAATAATATTTATCATTGTATTGTAGAAAACACATTAAGAATCGATTATTGACATACCATAATTATATTGCTGAATACATATCTTCATTTAACGTATTTCTGGTCTAAAGAAAATTCCAGGTCACCTAGTTCATGGATAGCGTCTTTATGTGGGGTTCTATATGGGGCCAGTTGATCAAGGTAAAGGTCACTGTTTCTAATTTAAAAAATAGATTAATGGTTTCCAATCAATAACATGTGTTTGGTTGCATGTAATGCACTTAAATTTTGTGTGAATGTATTTTAGATGAATACCCTAGCATTGGATTGCTCAATGATTTAAATTAAACAAATAACTTAAACGTTTAAAATCTGGTTTTGAGGCATGGCAATTTTCTTTTTTTGACTTTTTTCCCCTTTATAAGTGACAACCAGAATATATTCAACTTTTTATGCCCCCGGTAGGGTGGCATATAGCAGTTGAACTGTCAGTATGTCAGTATGTGTGTATGTCAGTCCTTCGTCCGTCCGAAAAAAACTTTAACGATGGCCATTACTTTTGCATTATCGAATATGGAAACTTGATATTTGGTATACATGTGCATCTCACGGAGCTGCACATTTTCAGTGGTGAAAAGTAAAGGTCAAGGTCATCCTTCAAAGTCAAATGTCTCATATATGGCGTCTGTCCGTCCGTCCAAAAACTATAACATTGGCCATAACTTTAACACTATTGAAGATAGCAACTTGATATTTGGCATGCATGTGTATCTTATTCAAGCTGAACATTTTGAGTGGTGAAAGGTGAAGGTCAAGGTCATCCTTCAAGGTCAAATGTTGAATATATGGCGTCTTTCCGTCCGAAATCTTAAGCAACTTGATATGCATGCATGTGTATCTCATGAAGCTGCACATTTTGAGTGGTGGAAGTTCAAGGTCAATGTCATCCTCCAAGGTCAATCGTCAAAAAAAAATTCAAAGCGGCGTTCTCATGAAGCGGCACATTGTGAGTGGTGGAAGTTCAAGGTCATCCTTCAAGGTCAAAGGTGAAAAATAATAATTTCAAAGCGGCGTTCTCATGAAGCTGCACACTTTGAGTGGTGGAAGTTCAAGGTCAAGGTCATCCTTTAAGGTCAAAGGTCAAACAAAATAAATATTTTTTTATTTCAAATCGGCGCAATAAGGGGGCATTGTGTTTCTGACGAAAACATCTCTTGTTAAGGATTAAGAAGAATGAAACATTTCAAAATATTTGAAATACTTTGTGTGATTAGTGATCAGATTTAAAAAGAGTTTGATAACTTGTACTGTGGCACAGTCTTGGTTGTAAAAATACAACATATTGAATTTCCTTTTATGTCTGTTTTACTTACCGGGTAATGAGGCATTTAAGTCCTAAATAGTTTCATGCTTGTTGCATGTTTTGTGTGTAATTGGTGTCAAACAAAGCCCACGGGATCAGCTTAGACTAAGTTTTCACAATCGCATTTCACATTTACACAATGGTATTTAATGTGCCTTCACAATGGTTTCCACTAAATTGTCCAGGCTTTTAATTTATCATTTGGAAATGTTGCATCATTGCCATGTATGCAACAAGTGTTAACCATGTGTTAAGTTTCTCAGATGAAAATATATTTTGTAGTTGTCAGTAATGTTTGTTACACCAGTTTTTTCGGCCCTGACACGTGGATGGGGCAGCAGTTCTGCCTTCCTTGTTGAATGTAATGAAGGAAATGGCTTTATTGTGGGTTTCCCGCTCATACAGTTCTTTAATGCTCTTTCTTTATTGACAGCAAGTTTGAAGTTGAAGTAATGTGTTGTAAAAAAAATAAGAAAAAAACAATGTTCACACTCTTCATGTAGTTGTTACAAATCATGCCTCCCATTTAAAATGAAATATGCTGTAAACATTGATTCTTTCAAAGCCAATATGTAGTTGTTACCAGTGAGAATCAATGGGTAGAGATAATATGTAAGTAAAAATATAGCAGTATTTGTTATGCCCACCTTCGAAGAAGAGCGGGTATATTGCTTTGCTCATGTCGGTCTGTCGGTCGGTCCGTCCACCAGGTGGTTGTCAGACTATAACTCAAGAACGCTTAGGCCTAGGATCATGAAACTTCATAGGTACATTGATCATGACTCACAGATGACCCCTATTGATTCTGAGGTCACTAGGTCAAAGGTCAAGGTCACTGTGACCCGAAATAGTTAAATGGTTTCCGGATGATAATTCAAGAACGCTTATGCCTAGGATCATGAAACTTTATAGGTATATTGATCATGACTAGAAGATGACCCCTATCGATTTTCAGGTCACTAGGTCAAAGGTCAAGGTCACAGTGACCCGAAATAGTAAAATGGTTTCCAGATGATAATTCAAGAACCCTTATGCCTAGGATCATGAAACTTGATAGGTAGATTGATCATGACTAGCAGATGACCCCTATTGATTTTCAGGTCACTAGGTCAAAGGTCAAGGTCACAGTGACCCGAAATAGTAAAATGGTTTCCTGATGATAACTCAGGAAAGCTTATGGCTAGGATCATGAAACTTCATGGGTACATTGATCATGACTCGCAGATGACCCCTATTGATTTTCAGGTCACTAGGTCAAAGGTAAAGGTCACAGTGACAAAAAACATATTTATAAAATGGCTGTCACTACAACTTAGAGCCCATATGGGGGGCATGCATGTTTTACAAACAGCCTTTGTTTAATATAGTGTCATCCCTCTGAATAAGGGGCCAGCCAGTTTTGACTAACAAAATACCTTTATGCATGAAGTAAATACTCGTATCCCATCTTTGATGCCAGGCAGCAAGAACATCATTATACCCTCAATTAACTAGCTATATTGTTAGGCAATTGGTCAGGTAAGTATTGCCAGAGTTACAACTAAAACCTTCAACATCTGGCATCAAAAGCTAACGCACAAAACCACTAGGTCATGGGTCTACATGTATTTTTGTTGATAAATGAACATTAAACTCGCTTAGCTTTTGATGGTCAAACTTTGGTCTTTTTATGTCCACATGTTTTATTGAATATGTGATCTACAACTTGGTTAAGGATAAAAAATAATGGTTAGATTTCATTCTAACTGTTGTTTATGCATAAAAATATCTGGTTTCTTCAGATATGTATCCCTTCGAAGAAGAGGGGGTATTTTGTTTTGCTCATGTTGGTCAGTCTGTCCGTCCACCAGATGGTTTCCGGATGATTACTCAAGAACGCTTAGGCCTAGGATCATGAAACTTGATAGGTAGATTGATCATGACTGGCAGATGACCCCAATTGATTTTCAGATCACTTGGTTAAAGGTCAAGGTCACAGCGACTCGAAATAGTAAAATGGTTTCATGATGATAACTCAAGAATGCTTAGGCCTAGGATCATGAAACTTCATAGGTACATTGATCATGACTGGCAGATGACCCCTATTGATTTTCAGGTCACTAGGTTAAAGGTCAAGGTCACAGTAACTCTAAACAGTAAAATGGTTTCTGGATGATAACTCAAGAATGCTTACGCCTAGGATCATAAGACTTTATAGGTATATTGATCATGACTGGCAGATGACCCCTATTGATTTTCAGGCCACTAGGTCAAAGGTCAAGGTCACAGTGAGTCTAAACAGTAAAATGGTTTCCGGATGATAACTGAAGAATGCTTACGCCTAGGATCTTAAAACTTCATAGGTACATTAATCATGACTGACAGATGACCCTTTTTGATTTTCAGGTCACTAGGTCATAGATCAAGGTCACAGTGACTCTTAACAGTAAAATGGTTTCCGGATGATAACTCAAGAATGCTTACGCCTAGGATCATGAAACTTTATAGGAACATTGGTCATGACTTGCAAATGACCCCTTATGATTTTCAGGTTACTAGGTCAAAGGTCATGATCACATTGACTTGAAATAGTAAAATGGTTTTCGGATGATAACTCAAGAATGCTTATGCCTAGGATCACGAAACTTCATAGATCCATTGATCATCACTGGCAGATGTCCCCTATTAATTTTCAGGTCACTAGGTCAAGGTCACAGTGACTGGAAACAATAAAATGATTTTCAAGTCACTAGGTCAAAGGTCAAGGTCAGTGACAAAAAACTTATTCACACAATGGCTGCCAGTACAACTGACAGCCCATATGGGGGGCATGCATGTTTTAAAAACAGCCCTTGTTTAGGAAGCTTTTGTTCTAAGTTGAGAACATTCTTCTTAATTTCAATTCAGGTATGGTACCTTATAAATAATCCTGCGTGTATTACCATCTGTTCTCAATTGTATTTGACATGTTTACTCTAATGCATAATATTGCTTAAAAGGTTATTACCCTGTTGGCGATTTATAGTTATAGGCAAGGCTAACTTTAACTAGCCTTTAACTATAAAGCAATTCAATTTTCTACCGAGACGTTACAATTCAATTTTGACAGAAAAATGGTGCACAAAACTTGTCATTTAAAACTACGCTTTCCAAGTCCACACAATATTAAGACTAAACATATATTCTAAGCAGTATAAGGAACATTGATGGGAACTCCGTAGGGGAGATCTACTACCTTTAAGAAATAAGTACAATCTCTTTTGCTGTCTATGTGTAAGTAAACTGCCTTCACATACAATAAAACCTGCTTTATACAATCTCTCTCGCTGTCTATGTGGTTTACATAAACTGCCTTCACATACAATAAAGCCTGCTTTTTAAAATGAAAGGCCGTTGAGTTCTCTGGCGATTTTGTTAACAAAAAACATTGTCGCATAGAAACTTCAAAATGTTGATAGAATGATAGTGGTTTTATAATAAAGTCAAATGCTGTTGCACAGAAATATCAATAAATACTTGATGATAACATAAACAGGTATAATGTTATGGGTTATGAATGGATCCACTGATGCTATATATGTTGAAATTCTTAATAAACCACATGACCTCTTAGTAACCTGAAGTTTGGTCAGCAACTGTTAAGTATGTTATTAAGTTAAATGAGAATTGCAAACCATAACCGTATTGTTTCCTTGCAACTTTGAAATTTTGTTTTCGAATGTTAAAGTTTGCAAAGATGACGTTACACAACGCAATTAGGACAGACAAAGAAATACATGTCCATGCTTACTTGAAATACAACCCTACATAATGTTTCTTTGCCCTAACAAATAATAAATGAATGTTTATGTTAAGTCCTTGACGCTGTTTAAGGAGAGACCGCTCAATGTGTTTTTCTAAACCTTCTTTGTTTCTGTAGGACAAAAATCAAATGAAATGGGCTACTATTTCAGCTTTAGTTGTTTTGTCATTGTTTTCTAAAGAAAGAGTAAAAGCTTCACTGATTTTATTTTCTAACAAACAATGTGTTCATGAATCTATGGTCAATCTTCAGTGAGTTTATAATTGCTTTCTTGTTCGATTTGAAAGTGGGTTTGTCAGAGTTTATTAGATTTAGTTTGAGTCCCTCGCATTACCTAACAATCAAAATAGTTTGATATAACATAAAATGCTATCATTAATGAAAACACTTACATATTGAAAATGAAAACAACCGTTAATAATGTTAGACCATGCATCTAAATAACCTTCAGTTGAGTTTATTGATTACTGGCTAATTAATACAACTTTTTACCATTAAAGACTGCTTACTTATGTATAGTTTTGTTTAATTCTTACAAACTTCTGTCAGCAGTGGATTTAATATTCCTATTCATTTTTATGCCCCCGGTACGGAGGCGTATAGCAGTTGCACACTCCGTCCATCTGTCTGTCCGTTCGTCTTGCATGTGGTTTCCGGAGTGTTTTTCCTCAACGCTTGCAGATATTTACCTGATTGTGTATGTGTTAGTCTACGTACATTACTTACAGATTCAGTTCCAGTTTCGTTCTTGTCCATTGCTTTTTATGCCCCCGAATCGAATGATATATTATATTGTTTTGGGTCTGTCTGTTTGTCTGTCTGTCTGTTCCTGCCTGCCTGCCTGCCTGCCTGCCTGCCTGCCTGCCTGCCTGTCTGCCTGCCTGCCTGCCTGCCTATGTGTCTTTCTGTCTCAAAACTTTAACTTTGATAACCTTGATGATAGCAACTTGATATTTGGCATGCGCGTGTATCTCATGGAGCTGCCCATTTTGAGTGGTGGAAGGTCAAGGCCAGGGTCATTCTTCAAAGTCAAGGAGCAAATACATGGCTCCAAAGTGGAGTAATAGGGGACATTGTGTTTCTGACAAAGACATCTCTTGTTGATAAAGTTACGGATTAAAAAAAATCTTTCACATATCATTTTTCCAATATGCTACATGTATAAGATACTGACCTTATTAATTTTTTGGAGTGTGAGTCAACCTGCTTGACTTACAGAGCAAGTTTGAGTTTCTTTCCGGTCCATTGATTTTTGGCGAAGTAACATGCATTTGACTTTGAAATTTTCTCTAGAATGACAGTTTTCTGGACTTTTCCCTACACGCTTGCAGATATTGACCGGATTTGTTGTGTGTGAGTCTACTTATATGAATGACTTACAGATCAAAAATGATTGTTGTTGTTCCGATAATGACCTTATCTTTTGTATGTGAGTCCTGTGACTTACAAGACTAACTGATCAAGTTTAAGTGTTTTTTTTCTTTGAACTGTCCCTCAGTTGGTCCGTCTGTCTGTCCGTGCGTCTATCCGTCTGTCCGAAAACTTTACCATTGGTCATAATGTTTGCAATATTAAAGATAGCAACTTGATAATTGGCATGCATGTGTATCTCATGGAGCTCCATATTGTGAGTGGTGAAAGGTCAAGGTAGTCTTCAAATATATGGCTTCAAAGCGGTGCAAAAGGGGAAATTATGTTTCTGACAAACACATATCTAGTTCAAAAATACAAACATATGTGAACACATCTCGTTAAGATAATATTACGCAATTTGCAGATTTGCTATACAGTATACCAGACACCTGTAAAATAAATTATTTTGGAATCTTTTAATTTAGATAACATTGTAGGCAAACAAAATTATGAATTGCAATGAACATGAAGAACTTAATCAGATTAACAACTTTGTTTACAAAAAGTGTTTTGTATTACAACACATATGAAAACGCTTGGTACTAATACTATATTGAATATATGCATAATTACTTTTAGAAGCCGTCACCAACTGTTGCAATTTGTGATATTGTGAAACATATCTACTTTATCTGTTGTTTTCTTGTGACTCTTAGTAATTGGATTGTTATTTATTCATCAAAAGCAATATTATTGCTTATGGTCACAATATACCAAACGATTTCCTACACAAATTCAATGTAAAAGCAATAACTTTAACAAAAAAATAAAGTCAAACTTTTGCGCATAGAGACCCCCATAACCATACCTTTTCTTAAAGAGCATTCCAAGCCGCAATGATTAAAACAATAAAAAAGATAGGTCATGCGTAATGCAAGAAAGAACTCGACGCGAATCAGTGGTCACTGTTTTATGGCCATCTATTTACCAGCTTCGTACCAGTGAATGAGGGTTTCCCGCCATCTGTCAAAGTCTCATGTAGTCTCCAATCTAAAAGCAACAATTTGTAGTATACAACAATGTTTTCCCTACTACATGCACACTCACATAAATATTTAAAAATAAAGTCATGGCAAGTGCCCATACTGAGAATTGTGCCTTCAAATAAATGACATTCCATTTTTAAGAGGGTATATAGAATTGCAATCCAAAAAGATTTAGTATATTGTAACCTTATAACTTATTATTTATTTATTCGCTTTGGTCAGTGAATATACAATTAAGACATGTAGGCAGATCTAGCTGATCTATTCAGTTATTACGATAGTATCCCGATACCACATACCTATATCTGGATACAAATTATGGCATCTGTTAAGATCCTTTTTATGTCCCCCACTATAGTAGTGGGGGACATATTGTTTTTGCCCTGTCTGTCTGTTGGTCTGTTGGTCCGTTGGTCTGTTGGTCTGTTGGTCTGTTTGCGCCAACTTTAACATTTTGCAATAACTTTTGCTATATTAAAGATAGCAACTTCATATTTGGCATGCATATGTATCTCATGAAGCTGCACATTTTGAGTGGTGAAAGGTCAAGGTCATTCTTCAAGGTCAGAGGTCAAATATATGTGGCCAAAATCGCTCATTTTATGATTACTTTTGCAATATTGAAGATAGCAACTTGATATTTGGCATGCATGTGTATCTCATGGAGCTGCACATTTTGAGTGGTGAAAGGTCAAGGTCATCCTTCAAGGTCAGAGGTCAAATATATGTGGCCCAAATCGCTTATTTTAAAAATACTTTTGCAATATTGAAGATAGCAACTTGATATTTGGCATGCATGTGTATCTCATGGAGCTGCACATTTTGAGTGGTGAAAGGTCAAGGTCAAGGTCATCCTTCAAGGTCAGAGGTCAAATATATGTGGCCCAAATCGTTTTTTTTTATGAATTCTTTTGCAATATTGAAGATAGCAACTTGATATTTGGCATGCATGTGTAGCTCATGGAGCTGCACATTTTGAGTGGTGAAAGGTCAAGGTCATCCATCACACGGTCAAGGTCATCCTTCAAGGTCAAACATCATATAGGGGGACATTGTGTTTCACAAACGCATCTTGTTAGTAAAACGTTTTCAGCTCAATTAACTCCTTTGAAACAAAATAAGCTTATTTATAATTTATTGAAAAGTTAAAATGAAAATTTTGAAGCCTTATATCATGGTTTATATACTGAATTAATATTGGTTTGATGGCAGGATTCAAGGTCTATGTGATAGTCATGTAAGAATAAATAATACACCAATGGTTTGAGTCCAATAAATTGAGATTGATATCATAATGGCAGTTTGCATTGCACTTGGTGTTTGTTTTGCAATTCAAAATGACTGTAGTAAAAAAAAGGTTTCCGCTCAATAGCTTTAAATATGAAATTATATTGTCTATATGAATTGTGAATGCATTATTGGTTCAACATTTTATCTATTGTTTAACAAGTATAGCTTTTCATACGGTACTATTTGAAGGTACCGTTTTGTAACTGTTAATGACTTTGCAGTTTGAAATTCCATTTAAAAAGAAATGTCAGCATACAAAAGGCCGTAATTAGCGTACAAGCACCTTGTTATTCAATAGGTTTATCATACAAAGCACTCATTTTTTATTTGTTCCTGTCATTGATAAACAAACACATTAACTTATTGAGAGTCGTTACGCCTCAAAAAGATTAAACATGATATCCCTCCCCAGTGAATTCGGTTCAGCTAAATGGTCATGCAAGCTCAATAGAAGATATGTTATATCTATTGAAAATATCTTAGGAGGCATATGGCAGTCCCATGTTTAATGGAAAATTAGTGTTGTTGTTTTGCTTAAAAATGCTTTAAAATTGAGAAGACAAGTGTTTTCAGTATTATATTTACCAAGGATAAACTAATATGGAAAATAGTTGAACAAAATATTGAGATTTGAAAAAAAACA
This sequence comes from Dreissena polymorpha, assembly GCF_020536995.1. Taxonomy (NCBI): domain Eukaryota; kingdom Metazoa; phylum Mollusca; class Bivalvia; order Myida; family Dreissenidae; genus Dreissena; species Dreissena polymorpha. The sequence goes on along the minus strand of NC_068355.1, from coordinate 194,027,108 downwards.
CCTTCCATTGGGAATTTTTGGCTCCTATTTGTTAAAAATATACACTTTTTTCCATTGGAAATGGGGAATAGTACCAGACCCAATTTTGAATGAAAACCCCCACTGCAAAGCATTTTAAAAAGCGAAGTAAATAACACTATTAAATGCTATAATAATTCTATTATACATTGAAAACATTTGATTTTACAGTGAATGACTTTAATGAACAATTATTATTATACATGTGGAAAAACAACATGTGTGGTGCGAATTAAAAGATATTGAAATCTCTTAATAAGTGATTATGAGTGATAAATATACAGCATTGTATGTCATACGTTCTTATTGTTTTGATTTTTTGAAACATTATTTAATGTGGCCAAAACACAAATTCTTGATAAAATATGTTTTCCTTACACTACCATTTCCTCTGTGTCTTTCTGGGGATCTTAAAAGTGCTCCTACATTTGGGATCAAACCCATTATAGTGCCCCAGATAATTATTTGGGAAATAGGGTTTTCACCCATTGATTTAAAAAAAATAGGGTGATTTCAGTCTTGAAATAGGGTAAAATGAGTTATAAAAATTTGTACCTTAAAATCTTTACTGCTTTCCCCGTTGAATAAAAGCCAATCTTCCAGGTCACATCAACGTATCCATTCAGATTCAGATTACTTTTGTTGAAGCTGCACACTTTTATTGATTCAATAAAACTGTAAACTGTTATAATTAACTGTCATAAACTGCAGATGTTTCATAACTTCTTTAGTTCTTGAAACTGTGCATAATATAAACATCAAACTTTAAAAATCAATAACACAAATGATTTGTTACTTAATGGCTCTTGCTTTCTTGGTTCAAAAAGTTTGCGATCGATTGATATTTTGGCGCAACAATCGCGGACGTCTTTAGACCTCTCTTCGACATTTTTATTTCGCATCATTGTAGAAACTGAAAGTACAGACGCTTTACAAAATACATGCACAAAGAGCAACAGATTAAATCAGATTGAAAATGCATGTTTGCCATAAATAATTTGGTCAGATGCTGTAATTAACTATGAAATCTAGTACGCAGAGCGTTTGAATAACTGTGATTGTTTTCCTGCTCCTTCATCCAGACGTTTGCTGAATAAAAGCGACGTTGCATTAAGATTATAATTGCAAAGAGGATATACCGAAAATGAGCAAAGAATTTTTTATTGAGGCTTTTGTATCGTACGCATTGAATTTTAGGAATGTGCGTAAAAGTCAAATTGGTTGCGTTTTCAATACGCATGATATTGTATTTCTTTGCGTTTTTAAACATTTTAATAGGGTGAAAGATGCATATACGCAGCTTATCTGGTGCACTGCCATTAATTGCCTTCAACAACTATGTCTTTTAAGTCCTTGGTAAAAGTCACAAATGACACATTGTGTCTATCACACCAGCGTTACTCAAGTTCTTGCTCTTCAAACACAGATGTTCACTATGCAAAACTAGGCATGGTTGTTACGGAACAGCATATATTACTGACAGTGAATGTGTGTCATTCTGGTGTTATCTTCAGAACACAGTGAGTGCTCTTCTATAAGCAAGTGTACATGTTTCTAGAGCTCATTTACATTTATTACATTATCAAATTATGTGGAAAATAGCAATAAGGTGCAAATATTGTATTGGATGTGGTACCTAGTTTAACTCTTTCAGTGCTGGAACCGAATTTTGAAGGCCTCTGCAAACAGTTTGGATCCAGATGAGACGCCTCAGAACATGGCGTCTCATCCGGATCCAAACTGTTTGCTATTCTGATAGTATTCTTTGAAAAAAAAAGAAAAGAAAATGCTTATTTTAGAAATTCAGCAGACGACATTTTAGCAGACGACAAATTTCCCAGTATGCAAAGGGTTAAAGGCAGTCTTGTGTCTGTGGAAAATAGCACTAAGGTGCCAATATTGTATTGGATGTGGTACCTAGATATAAGGCAGTCAATAAGGTTCCAATATTGTATTGGATGTGGTATTTAGTTATAAGGCAGTCTTGGGCCAATATTGTATTGGATGTTGTACCTAGTTATGAGGCAGTCAATAAGGTGCCAATATTGTATTGGATGTGGTACCTAGTTATAAGGCAGTCAATAAGGTGCCAATATTGTATTGGATGTGGTACCTAGTTATAAGGCAGTCAATAAGGTGCCAATATTGTATTGGATGTGGTACCTAGTTATAAGGCAGTCAATAAGGTGCCAATATTGTATTGGATGTGGTACCTAGTTATAATGCAGTCTTGTGTCGACCTTTATCGTTTATCGGGGGCATATGGCATCCTTATATGATGGAGACAGCTCCTGCTTCCATTCGGAATGGGTCCCTCTACCGGACCCAAATTTGAACAAAAAAAACAACACTGGTTTTTGTTGATGAAATTCTTTAACACCTTTAGCGTCATAAATGATCAAAATAATTTATTGATTTTTAAGTTGTTATTAATAAGGATAATCGGATATATATATGCACATTAGAAAAGCGTTATGTATACAGTTATCGCTATGGTAGGATTTATATGCGTGTACAGTGAACCCACGTTTATCCGGGATTTGATAGTCCGGAAAACTTGCGATCCAGACGAAAGTCAAGGAAAACGGATTTATTATGCAGTATTTTTATCCTCGTTAAGTCCGGAATATCGCGGATCTAGACATATATTTCGCGACACCAATCTGTGTATTTAGCTGTAATTATGTCTCGTTTATCCAGATGCTTCCCAACATGGGGGCTTCATCAAACTCAGCTGAATAAACAAAAGCGCATTCACCGAGGTGTGAAGTTTTGTTGTTTTAGGCTTAATGGCCAACCTGTCGTTTAAACAAAAGCGCGATCACCGAGGCATGAAATATTACTGTGTTTAGGAGGGATAGCTAATGGTAGTAACTCAACATGATTCGACTCCGACTTAACTAAAACTTAAATTGATGTCAGCATTACACAAATCATCTTAAATGACACACTTGGTTTGATTGTGATTTTCTGTAATGTCTTTAATGAGCTGACCATGCGATCAATTAAGAGGCTGATTATCATTACAAAACTGTTAAACACTTAAAGTGACATGCTTATGAAATTCATATGCTTGAAAAGTTGTGCTAGGATTATTTAAACAACCCGTTAAAAACTTTTCACTACGATTTTTGATATGTCGCTATTTTAATCATTTTAACATTCTGAGACGGGTTATAAATAAAGATCATAAAACAGTGTCACAGTTTGATGTTTTATTATGCCCCCCTTCGAAGAAGAGGGGGTATATTGCTTTGCTCATGTCGGTCTGTCGGTCGGTCAGTCTGTCGGTCTGTCCACCAGGTGGTTGTCAGACGATAACTCAAGAACGCTTGGGCCTAGGATCATGAAACTTCATAGGTACATTGATCATGACTCGCAGATGACCCCTATTGATTTTGAGGTCACTAGGTCAAAGGTAAAGGTCACGGTGACCCGAAATAGTAAAATGGTTTTTGAATGATAACTCAAGAACGCATACGCCTAGGATCATGAAACTTCATGGGTAGATTGATCATGACTTGCAGATGACCCCTATTGATTTTAAGGTCAAAGGTCAAGGTCACGGTGACCCGAAATAGTAAAATGATTGTCGGATGATAACTCAAGAACGCTTTTGCCTAGGATCATGACACTTCATAGGTACATTGATCGTGACTCGCAGATGACCCCTATTGATTTTCAGGTCACCAGGTCAAAGGTCAAGGTCACAGTGACAAAAATCGTATTCACACAATGGCTGCCACTACAACGGACAGCCCATATGGGGGGCATGCATGTTTTACAAACAGCCCTTGTTATCATAATATTTCAAAAGACTTTCTTAAGAAGATACCTATATGTACTGTATGACTGGAACTTTGAAGGAGAGACCTTTGATACACAAGGTTTGTTGAATATCATGATTACGAATATGAGCATGAAATAGAATGGTGTAGTTTTTTAATCATAACTAAAGTTCGGTTGCACTATAAAAAATATAAAACGTATTACTATAAGTTGTCGCATTGGTATCAAGCAATTTATTAATATATAGTATAATATTACAACCTCAAAGTAGAAAACAGACAAATGCTGATAGTTTTTTTTCATTTAAATTTCCTCAAATCTTAAATTGTATTGTTCACTACCTACAAGTAGGCTGGGTTTAATGTGTCCCTTTAAGAGCTGTTAATAATAATGGAATTTAATTGACTGACTAAGTGACTTCATCCAGTGATTTTTTTTGCTTTAATTTGTTACAGCCTGTGCCTTTTGAATTGGGAAAATTAGCGCGATAAACCGTGAAATTGGGAAAAATAGCGCGATAAACCATGAAATTGGAAAAAATTAAGCATTATAAATAGGATTATAAGTAACAGACGTGATATTGTTTTTAAGTGCATGTTCAGGGAGTTTTCTAGAAAAGGAGTCTGGTCAAATTGTTTTTTTTTTTAATCAATAAAAGTGGCAAGTTTGGGAATGATTTATGGACAAAAATGACTAAATTCAAGTTATATATTTTGTAAGATGTTTAAAAAAAAAGTTGAGACCTAGATTTAAGAAATCATAATTAAGTTATATGAGACTTCTTTCTAAAAAAAAAAAAAAAAAAATTTTTGGGAAAATTTTGGTCAGAATTTTGGGAAAAAACGTGTATTTTTGCGATTGGGAAGCAGCCGAAATTCGGCTGTATATTTGAGCAAAAAAAATCACTGTCATCTCATTCAAGTCCCTTTATTATTCAACTTTCAAGATTCAATATCACATTATTAAAATCAAATTTAAGACAAGTTTTTCTTTAAATCAAAAGTCTTCCTGATACACAGACAAGTCTGAATAAATCCCTTTAAACCTTGATGACTCTCCATATTGACCAATCATTGTGTCACATGATACAGCAAGTATAAAGTTTTCAGAGCCTATCTAGAGGTAGTTTAATGTTGGAAGTCATTTGTAGATTGTGCATGTTACATTGAGGTTAAAATACTTTTGTTGTTGCACTGTGGACACTAGGCTATGAAAGTGACAACACATCTATGTTATATCATTAAGGGAGTATAGGTTTATATTTAAGTAAAATACATGTGCTCTATATTACTTTATTGAAAGTTTGTAAACAAAATGGCGACACAGTCTGATAGAGTTTTCTTCTTCGGTTGTGTATCATGCAAGAAAAACAAGAATATCGAAGAATATGCAGTGTATTACTGTGAAAAATGTCAACAGTGTTTTTGTAGACAGTGCTGTGAGCTACATCATGACTATTTGTTTAGTGAACATGTAAAGCACGACCGACTAAATATGAGGAACTGGCCAGTCTCAAAGGAGTTGGAGGCTGTTATACTAATGTGTGAAATACACACTCATAAAAAACTAGAGACGATCTGCAAAGATCACAGTCAGCTGTGCTGCTCAAAATGTGTTTCCTTAAGTCACAGGTATATTAACATTAAAAATCCTTAAAACAACATAATTTGAGGTATTTCTTATTTGTCAGACTAGTTATCTTTTGCTCGGGTCCATTTATTCGTCAGGAATTAATCAAAGCGCTGAAGGCACTAAATGTTCGCTATTGCATAATTTAACACGCAATTCATTTTTCAAAATCAATCGCAAGTTTGAAATGAACACACGTCATTCAACTTTATAAAGTGTGTGTCATAGCGCAGTGGTCAAGTTTTGTGTGCACTTTTTATCATCCTTATTATTTCATAGAAATAACATAGACAAAATAAAAACAACATGCTTTTTGGACGTTCTGAAAGCAAAGAAAGTATGATGAAAATGGTAATGAGAACTTAATATAAAGAAAATTTGCAGTCACCATCATATTAAAGGAATATATTTTCTAATATCAAATAACTATCTCACCAAGAATATAAATTCATAATGAAAGTTCCGTGTACAAAACTTTTGATTTTTGACACCATATACAAATTCAAAATACACAATAATCTTCGTATCTTGTATATGGAGGAATAAAAGTATACAGTCAATCTTGTGGATGCGACCACTTGTATTAAGCGACCTTTGTCTTATGCGACCATTTTGAAATCCCACGGAGCTTTTTCGCTATATAATGGTATTGTATTCAGCGACCTTTGTCTTACGCGACCAGCGACCGCTGATTTCTATGTATTTTGATGTCCAAATCTTGAATTAAGCGACCACTAGGAGGTAAAAGTGGTTAATGTATTGATCTTTCAGGGACAAATCTGTGTTAATTGTTTATCTAAGCTGATAAGATGTACTGTTACACCGCTGCTTTGTTTTCACACCAACCATTATGATTATGGTTTGTCTCGTTGACTGGTTCTGACCGGTATTGTTGTAGACTGCATATCAATTTATTGAGTTCAATTATAGAGGAACGTTTTACGCACAGTTTACAGCTTAAAAAGTTTACTATGTGGAACGTTAAGAGACAACGCCGATTTTTCTCGAGTATAGATAACAGGTGCAGGAACAATGCACTGTACGCGACAAACATTTCCTGAGAAGTGCGGAAAATAAACTATTAATCGGCAACATCTGTTGAAATCCGTACATTACCAATTTGTAATTATGCTAATTAGTAGATATTTGTAAGCCAATCACATTGTTATTTACTTAATGAATTTTCCAATCAGGTCTGTTTGTTTGTTTTCAATTGACGTGTTTTAATTTTTTCAGCTCATTATGTATCATAATCGAGTCAGATTTCCTTAAGCGTACATGCAGAAATTAAAATGTCAAGACGAAAAGTTTTAACGTTGAACGAAAATATTCCGGTTTTGGAATTGTCAAAGAGTAAAAGTGCACGTAAAATTGCAGATGAGTTTGGAGTCGGTAAAACTCAAATTCAGAACATTCTTAAGCGTAAAGCCGAGGTGCTTGAAAACGTGGAAAATTATGTGTCAGGTGAGAAAAAACGCGAAAAATATTTCCTTGTCTATGTTGTTTTTGCAAATAAATATGTACACAAAATTCATTTATAATATATGATAATTTATAATAAGTGAAAAAATAAAACACATTATAAGTAAAATATTGTTTATGTATTGTGTTTATATTCATTTTATTATAAAAGTTAAAATCATTGTTGACAAAAGAGATTATCCTTCATATAGATTAAAATTGAGGGTAAGCATTCTTCCAGAATGGCCTTTTTTATTTAAAGACCATTTTTTTAAGAGACCACTTTTGATTACTCCCTTGAGTGGCCTCTTATTACAAGATTGACTGTATAAACATTGCTGTTTATGCTTTACTTGTTACCCGAGCAGTTCACACAGTGTTAACAACGCTGACATAAACATAGGTATAGAGCACTAATGCTCTTTTAGGTGTAGCTGTTTTACTCAGTTTTCATCTTAGTGACTTTTAAATAACGCCAACAGACACGCATGAATATTTTCGAATATTTAATAAGCTGATTCGAGATACAACCTCTAAATTTTTGTAACATCACTGCGTATGTGCTCAATTCAGTGTAAGGATTTCCGGACTACTCTCAGTATGCTCAAACGACACAAATTGTTGCCCTGTTACAATTACGCGTAACAATCCATCTCGCGGAGTTTCACTTTCGCCTCCAAGATATGAAAACAATCGTTAGCGAAATAGTATAGTGTCATGATAAGAGAAAATCGTTTATTTATCATACCACAATGTTTAACGTACTTGGTCAGCACGTCTGGAAATCATTCCTTAATGTGTGGATAGGCTGCCATTATTAACAAGTTTGCTATTTTGAATTCAATTTTGTATTAGAAAGCATTGTTCTTTAATGTGGCATTTTCAATTCGCAATTAGATTTGTAGTGACCCTCGTCATGCAAAAATGGGTCTTATTCCATATGCGCCCATCATATAAATAGCCCACTCAGCTATCTCTCCTTCTGGTAAGGAGAAACATAACATATTGAGTGATTTTATAGCGAACAGCATCGCCTATGGCCTGCCTGTGCAAAAGCACATGTTGGGTTTAACAAACGCTTGCCGAAACGCATAAGACCCATTTTCGCATGATGGCGCTATTGACACGTGATTTAAATGTTTCGAATGAAAACTGCGTTTAAATCAAATATCAACATACGATATATTTCGAAAGTGAAGAAAGATACTCATAACAAGGCGTATGAGGACACATATGAAGTGCTCTCTCGTAGTATATATATAAACCCCCTTCTAAGAAGAGGGGGTAGATTGCTTTGCACATGTCGGTCTGTCGGTCGGTCTGTCAGTCGGTCCGTCCACCAGGTGGTTTCCAGAAGATAACTCAAGAACGCTTTGGCCTAGGATCATGAAACTTCATAGGTACATTGATCATGACTCGCAGATGACCCCTATGGATTTTGAGGTCACTAGGTCAAAGGTCAAGGTCACCGTGACCCGAAATATTAAAATTGTTTTTGGATGATAACTTAAGAACGCATACGCAACCAACAGGGCGAACTCTGAACAATATAACGGAAGCAACTGGTCTGTAATCCTAAATCTATAATTATCAGTCCAATGAAACATAATCATTTGAGTAAAATAAAGTGGATCAGTAAAAATATTATCAGAATATGAGATTTTTTTTGTATATTTTGTATATTAAATATTGTGTTAATGTTTAATTTTGTTGATAAATATAAATATAAGCAGGACAGGGGAGGTAATACACTTTTATATCTTTCTTATATACAGGGGAAACAAATGCAATAAGTTTAAATTTCATGTTTAATAAATAGAGGATATTTGTTAATGTCAGTGTGAGATTATTTGTTATTTTTTCATTGTCCCTTGACATATTGCTTTTATATTTTGCATACTTGTTCACCCCCAACCTCCTCCCCCATTTTTTTTTAAACGTCATTTAATAAATTACCACACCCCACATTAACCCCCCTCTCACCCCCCACCCCCCTACCTCCCACCCCCGAAATTTGTTTGTTTTTTAACATCTAATAAATCAATAAACCCCACATTATACCTCCCTCTCACCCCCACCCCCGTACCCCCCACCCATAAAAAAAAAATAAACAATTTAAACATCTTATAAATTACCACACCCCACATTTTACCCCCTCTCACCCCCAACGCCGCCTACATACACCTCCCCCCCCCATTTTTTTTAAACATCTAATAATTAACACACCCCACATTATACCCCCCTCTCACCCACCCTCCTACCCTCTCATCCCCCCCCCCCAATTTTTTTAAACATCTTATAAATAACCACACCCCACATTATACCCCCCTCTCACCCCCACCCCACCCTACCCCCCACCCACCCCCCCCCCCAATTTTTTTTAACATCTAATTAATTACCACAGCCCACATTATACCCCCCTCTAACTCCCCCTACCCCCCCACCCCCTAAAATATTTTTTTATAAACATCTTATAAATTACCACACCCCACATTATACCCCCCTCACTCCCCCTACCCCCAAACACCCCCACCCACCCCCCCCCCATTTTTTTTTAAACATCTAATAAATTACTACACCCCACATTATACCCCTCTCACACCCCCCCCCCCCCCTACACCCCCCATCCCCCCCCCAAATTTTTGTTTTGTTTTTCGAACGTCTTATAAATTACCAAATCCCACATCATACCCCCTTTCACCCCCCTAGCCCCCCCCCCCCCCCAAATTTTTTTTAAACATCTAAAATTACCCCACCCCACATTATACCCCCCTCTCACTCCCCCCTACCCACCCCAGCCCCCCCAACATCTAATTAATTACCCCACCCCACATTATATCCCCCCTCCCACCCCTATACCCCCCTACCTCCCCCCAAATTTTTTTTATTTTTATATTTTTTTTATTTTTGAAAGATCGTCTAATAAATTATTGAATATGAACAATTTCCCCATGATGGCTTACGTTATACTGTCAAGCACTCGAATAGTCGAGCGCGCTGTCCTCTGACAGCTCTTGTTAGGTCACAAGGTTAAAGGTCAAGGTCACAGCGATTCAAAAAAGTTAAATAGTTTCCGGATGATAACTCAAGAATGCTTACGCCTAGGATCATGAAACTTCATAGGTACATTGATCATGACTGGCAGACAGGGTTTTTTTTTGGCCCGATTTTATAGCCGAAATTCGGCTATGTTCCCAATCCCAAAAAGTATACTTTTTTCCCAAAATGTGGCAAAAAATTCCCGAATTTCAAAAAAAAAAGAAAAAAAAAATTAATTTTTTTTTTTAGAAAGAAGTCTTATGTGTATTTTATCTCAAATTCAATTACATCTAACAAAGTATTATATGATTTTGTTCTTTTAATTTGAATGATTATAAAGTGTTATATCAAATTTAGTATTTCCCTAATCAGTGGACTTTTCATGTGGAAAAAAAGGCTAATAAATTTATTTTCCCAATTTCATGAAAATGCCCAGGGGTTCCACTGGCCCAAAAAAAGTTGTCGCCTTTTTTTCGCGGCGCGAAAGTGTCAGTCATTCCGACCTTATTAATTATGACAATCGTCTAAGAAACCTTACAACATCAATGTCATTGACTATATTATTACTTTTAAAAGTATGTAAATACATAAATAATAATAAGTAACTTCATAAGTCTTAATAAGCTTTATTTATACATAAAAACATTGGTTTGCACATGATAAACAATCACATATAACCAAACTTATCTAATAATGTTAACATCAATGGAACAGTATGCTGCATACCTTTTTTATAAAAATTTATTAAAGCGGGTATATACGATCTTGTCAAATATTTATTAATTAATATAAAATGTGTAAAAACTTATTATACATATATTTCAATATAAACTAAAATAAAAGTAAAGAAGAACATGTGTCGGAAAATGCTAAATAAGCCAGATATTTAATTCTGAAATCGAAAAAGGCTGTACAGCCGAATTCGCCAGCATGTATATCATGCATGTACGGTGTGAATCTAAATTTAGTTTAACGGTTCATTTGAAATTCCTGCAGCGATATCGATTCATACGACACACGAACACTTACTAAAAAGACGAATGCATTGGTTATTGTAGGAAAATAATTACGAATTATCTTCGTCACAATCGGCTCGGGGCTCTAATTTGTATTTGCTGCATTTTATGAAATTCGTCTTAAATGTATCATTTTTCTTGCATATTGTGTGTTATTATAACATATTTGTATCAATATTTTACGATTCAGCACATATAAAAATCGTATATACCCGCTTTAAAACATACAATCACACAAATGTTCATCATCTTGAAGGGAAAAAAATTCAAACATCAGTAAATAAAGCCTCTCAATTAAATTGTTTAACACTTACATTTCAGAAAATAAAACATCTAAATTTAATTGTTTAACAGTTACATTTGGTCATTTGGCTTATATGATGCACATAAACTGAAAGGGAAAAAAATGATACACATCTGAACGACAAACATCTCAATTTAAATTAACACCGCCTTATATATCGTTATAATCATTGATCTTTGTGCCAGTTTGTCCTAAGTGTTACATAATTGAGTGTTCTTTATCATAAAAGAACCGTTAATCCGATAATAACCCCCATAAAACTTGACAATAGCAGTAAAAACACCGACTGTAACACTTTCACGCTTCCGTGATTTCAGTGCACTCTACACTGTAGGTCGCTTACATCGTGGTAAATCAATATTTACAACTTACAAACGCTGGCCGCTTATGCTCGGTCGCGTGCTTTTTGACTCGCAGTACATTTTCGGATAGGATTTTACCGATTTTTTTTAATTCGCCACTTTAAAAAAATTGGAGCCACTTAAAAAAAATTAGCGCCTTTTGGTGCCAATGGCGATCGACAGCAGAACCCCTGAATGCCGATAAAATTCCCAATTCCAAAGCCATGGGCTATCTTCCCAAAAAGTGGGGAAAAAACCCTGCAGATGACCCCTTTTGATTTTCAGGTCACAAGGTAAAAGGTCAAGGTCACAGTGACTCGAAATAGTACAATATTTTCCGGATGATATCTTACATTAGGTCAAAGGTCAAGGTCACAGTTACAAAAAAACGTATTCACACAATGGCTGCCACTACAACTGACAGCCCATATGGGGGGCATCCATGTTTTACAAACAGCCCTTGTTTTTATCTACTCACACTCATGTGTGATTTTACAATGCTAACACATATTCCATGCGGTGAATATGCAACTTACAAATGAAAAACACAACACAATAGTTTAACTTTTGTTGAATTGTATTTATTTATTTAGAAAAGTAAATTGCAAACTTTATTTCAAAGTCAGCATATACGCCGACTACATTTTTAAAAGATAATTATGCCCCCCTTCGAAAAAGCAAGGGTATATTGCTTTGCACATGTCGGTCGGTCTGTCGGTCCGTCCAGCAGGTGGTTTCAGGATGATAACTCAAGAAAGCTTGGGCCTATGATCATGAAACTTCATAGGTACATTGATCATGACTCGCAGATGACCCCTATTGATTGTGAGGTATCTAGGTCAAAGGTCAAGGTCATGGTGACCCGAAATATTACAATGGTTTCCGGAAGATAAGTCAAGAACACTTATGCCTAGGATCATGAAACCTCATAGGTACATTGATCATGACTTGCAGATGACCCGTATCGATTTTGAGGTCACTAGGTCAAAGGTCAAGTTCACGGTGACCCGAAATAGTAAAATGGTTTCCGGATGATAACTGAAGAACGCTTATTCCTAGGATCATAAAACTTGATAGGTAGATTGATCTTGACTCGCAGATGACCCCTATTGATTTTCAGGTCACTAGGTCAAAGGTCAAGGTCACAGTGACCCAAAATAGTAAAATGGTTTCCGGATGATAACTCATGAACGTTTATTGCTAGGATCATGAAACTTCATAGGTACATTTATCATGACTGGCAGATGACCGCTATTGATTTTCAGGTCAAAAGGTCAAAGGTCAAGGTCACAATGACAAAAAACATATTCCCACAATGGCTGTTACTACAACGTTGAGCCCATATGGGGGGCATGCATGTTTTACAAACAGCCCTTGTTATTGTTTTAAATATATTTAATATAATATATTTAGTTGTTTTCTGTTTTAGCAATTATAAAGCATTTTCGAGGTTGCCTGTAGTAATTGATGAACTCATATCCTTGTCTATGTCTTGAGAACTGTGAAAATAACAAGCTAAACCTTCTACTAACCTTCTACTATTGCGTTGCTAGCACCCGTAAATACAAAAGATCGCCGCTATCTGTTGAGAACCAAAGAACGTTTTCCAGAAATACCCGTTGTAGTAGCATGAACGAGGTTACGAAACAGGTCATTCGTATAATTATTATAAATTGTTTATGATATTCGGGTTTAGCGATTATGAAACATTTTTTGTTTTTGTCTATCGTATTGCATAAGTTATTGTTGAACTTATGTTCAAAGTTTTATTAATTGAGAATGTAAATAAGCGTTCACTTTTCCCGAATCTATTTATAGCCTCAATTAACGACCTGTACTACGTCATTGAGGTGTATGTGAGAGCGTTACCTATTGCGTTGTTATCGCCCGTGGACGTTCCGTTCCTTTGTTTATCGACTATTAATAGCCTCATATTATGAATGGACTGAGCAAAAATACTACGTCATGAAGACGCTGCAGAAAGTGGACAATTTTATTCATTCATAAACAATCTCCTCCGCGACATGTACAATACGATCATTGTTTATTGATTCTTTTCTATAAAAGCACTGTTCTAAATTATTGCATTGAACACGATATTAATATCATGTTTCCATTTGTGAATGAATATAATTGGAGAACTCATACCTCTTGCATAAATGAAACAACTCTTTCTCGCGCGGATACGCGTAGTAAGCGGGTATTGGGCTCCTAGTAGCTAAGACGTATCGACCTGAATTTTAGACTAATTTTAGAGTTTAGACTAACCACCATAGACGGTCGCTTAGCGACCATCAAAAAATGGTCCTATGGTTTATACAGGCGTTAATAGTTAAATAACTAACAATGTAGGGTATGTTGTATTGTGTTTACATAAACTCTGCTAATGACGCTTCTTGGTTTAAATTTGCTATGTACAGTAGTCTTATGGTTTTTATAATAATAATAGATTTGTGACCAGGCTTCAAATTATGACAATCAGTTCATACAACGTAGGTAGTATGGCACATTGTAGGGTGACTCTGTAGGATTATTAAAATAATTGCGTGGCTCTTCGCCATTCCGCCATTTTGAAGCGCCACTTTGCCCTTTTTAAAGGCAAACGCCACCATGCATACTTATAGATAACATCTTAATTGCCTCAGAGTTCAACTATGACGCTCCGACTGTGATTGATTTTATTCATAGGTGTGCACGTCTAATCGAGTATTTCAATTGAGTAAATCCATTTTTGTCTGGATTTTCTGTTTAATCTTCGTAAAGTAAAATAACTGGTTCATTAGTGACTTATCTAAAGGATCGTTATTATAGTCTATAAGAGCCAGTGGGTGAGTTGAACTTAATGAAGGAAATGTCAATTTTCAAATCATTCGTAATATAATTTTTTATTTAAATGCACACAAAAACAACATGTTTCCCATGCTCAAGACAAGACTTTATAAATGACCAACATATAAATTTTTGCTTTTTATCTTGACAAAGGACACACAAAGTAGCTTCAAAATTTAAGCTACAATTAACTTGTTGCCATTGCGTTAACATAAATGGCGTGTTTCCGATTACAAATTTTAGTATGCTCATTTGAGAACTCATAACAAAATACAGTTTTGTGCAATGGATTCAATTATACTTTCTATTTGCTAAATCACTTTTCGTGTCAAAATATTTGTTTTTTATGATATTATGCACAATTTTCACGAGGATAACACCCGTTGGCAATCATCAGTCTCTGAAGTAAGGGGCTGTCCATTAAGTATGTCACGCTTTTCTTTACCATTTTTAATCCCCCCCCCCTCACCCCATGTCACAAACTGAGGGGGGGGGGGATTAAAAATGGATGTTGTGCTAAGGTGCCTTTTAAAATTCGAACAACACATTCAGAAGATACGCAATTCGTCTTATTTTGACAAAAAACTAATTCAAATTCAAATTATTATTTTTTAAAATTATTTTAAAATTCTACTTAAGAAATAATAAATATATTTTTTTAAGAAATGTGTGACATCACACATTGGCCTGACCCACCCCCTCCCCATGTCACAAACTGTCACACTTTCTAACACCCCCTCCCTCCACCTGGAGCGTGACATACTTTATGGACGACCCAAACTGGTCACGATTTTATCATGGATGATACATACCATATACATGTAGCATAGCCAACAAACCTCCACAAAATCCCTGAAATTATTGATTTTCTTTCAGAAAATGCAAAAAAGTAACACTTAACTCAGCCAAGAAGCAGGCACCAGAAGTACAAGAACTGTTTGAGAAGCTCCTGATCAATATGAGAAAACTGAGGAAACTGCAGAGTTGCTGTGAGTCTGGAATCCAGGATCTGAAGAGTTCATACCAGGGGCAAGAACTCATGGTACACAAAATGAACGACAAAATTAAATCCACTATGGCCAAAATTGTGAGGAGAACTTTAAAGAAAATACCTAAAGTTGAGCAAAACAAAATCCATGAATTAATGCATTCCACTTTGTTTCATATAGAAAATATTACTTTAAATGAAGCAAAAATTACACTATCAAGTCTTGAAGATTCTCTCAAGACTGGCGTTGAAACCTGCATCCGTCATCATCATGAATTAAAAGCACTCCATGAACTCCTTCTATACAGCAGTGACAACAACAACAAGAAACTCTGTATTATAGCTAGTCGAAAATGCATTGACAAAATACAACAAGTTGTATCATACCTGGATGAGAACAGTGTTAAACTTGAATGTTCGGTATTACAACAGACTATACAAGGCACTGAGCAGTACATTGTCAGATTGTCAGGTCTGGGGAGGCTGAAAGAGAGTATGAAAGCTCACACTGACATTGAACAGTACTTGTCTAAACTGTCAGGTCTTATGAGAGTTGTAGGTCCTAACTATGTGTTCACTGTCCAGGGAAAGTCTAGGCACACTGTGAGAATACCAAGTGATTCAGAATCATGCTCTATCACAGCCATCTGTGTTCTCCCAGATGGGCAAGTGCTTCTTGCAGACAGAAATAATAAGAAGGTCAAGCTGCTGAACCAGCAGTACCATGCGGTAAGCCACTTGGATGTGAGGGCTAAGTCACAGGACATTTGTCAGATCACACCCAGTGAGGTTGCAGTGGCTGTGACTTATAGAAACATACATGAGGTCCAGTTTATCACAGTCATCCAGGGCCAACTCACTCTTGGCAAGATGTTTCAGTTACAACATGGATGTACAGGTATTGCCCATAACCATGGTGACCTATATATCAGCTCTGGTACTGCTCTGTACAAGTTCACATTGAGTGGCAAACAAGTCTGCAGACTTTATAAAGATACATCAGCTGATGATACAGGTTAGAATCATGGTGGATTCATCCTAATAACATTAGGCCAGCATTATTTTTTTTTACGGGAAATTTTCAAAAAAATTGAGAGGGGGGAAAAAAAAATAAAATAAAAATAAAATCATGAAAAGTAAGCAGTCTACCAAAAAAATAAAAATAAAACTGTCTAAACTGATTATTATTTTTATTTTTGAAAATTTAAAATAAAGCCAATTTAACCTCATGTATACTTGCATTAACCTTTAAGTGTTTTATATATCTTATTACACTGTTGTAGAAGCTTTTTATAATAATACTAAATAGTAAACATATTTGTATATATATTTATATGTAAAAGCACCTTTCGCATGTATTATACTATATTGCTTCAATAGAGACCATTAACCACGCCAGGTGTGTAGTGTATTATTGTGATCGTTAAACTTTTGTTGAGTGTTAATCATATGTATGTTTATAACAAATATAGCATGCATTTGACTTAAATAAAAAAGAATTGAAAACTTTTTAAATTGTTTAATAGCTTTAAATAACAACCAACTTTGTAACTTTCGTCCATGGGTGGAATATGCACACTAAAAATTACTATTTAATATACAACAGACTTGCTTTACATCATAATAATTTGTATCAATCATGAGAAAAAATGAGCCACTTAACAGGAAATTGGACCTTGGGGTGATTGCGACTATTTTGGCTCCAAAAGAGCAGTCCGATCAGGATCCAAACTGTTCAATATAGTTGTCATTCAGTCAGTACTTCTTTTTGAAAAATTTCCGGTAAAAAAAAATAATGCTGGCCTAATGTTATCAGGATGTGTAAATCAGGGATCATATTTTCCCGCAACATCAATCGGATGGGGATGGGGATGAGTATCCGAAATCATGACAAATTACTTTAAAATATATACCATTGATTTTGCCATTCATGAAGGTGGTATAATACCCGTACAAGTAAAATTCCCTTAGGCATTTTTTTAAATGGAACGAGTTTTCTCAACTGGTTTTATCATTTGGTATTTCATTGTTGTTTCGTGTGCTGTTTTATCAGACTTTTTTATCGTTGTCAATATTATTAATCTGTGTAAGTCTATACCGATGATTTAAATTGTTGTCGACTCAATAATAGCTTACAAACATGCACTGAACCGAACAAATGTCTGTGCGTAGGTTGGCTCCTGACAACAACAAACCAAATAATTAAGAAATAATTTGTTGTCAAATAACCCACGGGCGATAGTTTAGATGCGTAGGGATTTAATCACGAGAGCAAAGCATTTGAAACCACGCATCTAATTTTCCGGTCGTGAGTTATTCAACAACAAAGTATAAAGTACACTAATTATTTCGATTCTAACACGGTTTTACTAAAGATTTATTCAATGTATATTATTTTTCTTGTGTACTATTTTATGTGAAGTTCCGCGCATAAAAATAACTTTCGGCTGTTCTGTCGATCAGATCCGCAACTTTCATTCATAATTATATTACCCGATTATTACGCTGGTGGAAAATGTATCAGCATGTTTTGTTTAGTTACAGCGCGTGCATTCAGACTCGTCTTTTTGGATGCGTCTTTAATCCGCTGTTCACAAGATTTTGATTCTTGGCCTGACGTGCAATAAACAGGTCCTGACCGGTTTAGAGACTGCAGCAAATGGTTTATCACACCTAATCGAGATAAGAATGTCATTAGGGTGTGTTAGCATGTACACTGTGTAATCGATTTCATGACATGGGAATCTTAATAGCAAACAGAATCGGACCGACTGTTTGGGATTTTCAATCGGTCTTTCATGACCCCAATCGGTCTAGGACCGACAAAACCGAAAATAATATGATCTCTGGTGTAAATAATGTTTTCATACTGCAAGATTTGTACTGCAAGGAATGCAAATAAATTTATTACACCTCAGGCTCTGTTGATAAATGTGCTCAGGGCCCTTGTTTGGCCGTTTTTGGGGCCGAAATTCGGCCCCATATCAACCTTAAAATAGTATGAATAAAGCTGGGGTCAACGCCTTGGAACGGTCAATGCAAAGTATTGGGGGTTTAAACCTGGTTATAGAGCGTTCAACCTCACACTTGGCCCAGAAGGAATGTAGTTGACAATTGTTAATAGTTTTATTTGATCGTTTGTCAAAAAGTTGTAACTCTGTTACTCTTGTATCTTCAATGCAATTGAGTAATAAAATAGTAATTAAATTTAATGCATTTTAATTCCCTTTTATTATTGTTTAATTTGAGTTACAATGCCATGACGTTAAATTTTATTTACACTTAAATGTATTATGAATATTGCTGGGCCAAGTGTGAGGTTGCTTTGCATTGACCGTTCCAAGGCGGTGACCCCAGCTTTATTCATATTTTGTGTTTATGTTGGCTTGTATTGTGCTGTATTGTGCTGTTTTGTACTGTTTGGTCAATCGGTCACTTGCCTTAAATAAAGGACCAACTAATTGTTTTAATGAAAATTCAATACTGCTCCAGTAGCTGGAGTTTCACTTTTTTATATTGACGTTTAAGTGGTTTTATTATATACAAATAGAATGCAGGTCGTTAGAACATGTATGCGGCCATTTGCAATGTTCAAAAAGTGTTATCTAATGCGTGATTGGCTGTTGCTATACACATGTGTGCTGGTTTCTCTATTAAAATTGTTTTCTTATGCGTGATTGGCTGTTGCTATATATACTCGTGCACTGGTTTACTACATTAAATAATTATTATCGGAAAATAACCTACCTCCAGTTGAAAAAGTGTGCCAGTCCGCAGATTAATCATAAGCTATTTATATAAACTTTCGTTTTTGATTTTCGGAAAATAGAGTAGTTTTGTTTTTAAAAAAAATACCACGGAAATTTTACTTGTCCCCGGACAAGTCAGCTTTCAAAAACTGCTTGTCCGGAAGGGGAAATAGACGACTCAGACAACTCGGACAGCATATTTCAGAACCCCTGATAAATATAAATAATATAATCATTCTCCGAAACTGCAACGCTCTTTGGTTTGTTGCGTTGCATGCCAACCATATAGTGGTTCTTTGCTAAGTTTCCTCAAAGCATGTCTCCCTGGTCAAAACTGTAAATTGCGCTTCATGGGTCAACTGATTTATATAGATTAATGTCTTTGATAATCCCTAACAACACAGACACGCAAGGCTCAGGGGTTCAATATTTGGTGTGTAACATGTTAGTGTTTTCTTCTTCTAGGTGTGATCAAATCATACATTTGGAGTTAAAAATAACCGGTCCTTGTTTCACATGCTTAATATTTACTTATATAATAAAGAGTTAAACAATATTATTCTCTCAAAACGCATGGGTCAGGTGATAATTATTTTGTATGTGACATTGTATGGTGGTAATCTTCGTAGTTTTTGTATCATGCCCATTGGCTTCACATTAACCCCAACAAAATATTGAGGTAAAAGACACAATATACCTTGAAACCTAGATTTATTTCATTGAACATTTTCTTAAGTGAAAGCCGTATAAAGAATTAAATAGCACATGTAGCAAGGATTTAAATCGTTGTAGTAGAATTACTCTGCTGACTGTATATAACTAACTAGCAAGATTAATTATATATAGAACACAACTTTTGAACTACTGTATGTAGTTGTATACTTTATAATAGTATTTTACTTTAAAAATTTTGTAAAAGACTCACAGTATTGTCAAAATAAAAAGGTGTGACCTTTTGCACATATTATTTTGTTCCTCTCTTATTCACAGTTTAAGTTCAAATGAAAATTTCTATGTAATGTGTTGTCTGTATTATTTTAAGGAGAAATAGCAATAACATGTTTTGGATATATAATAAACAGAGAGAGCTATATAAATGTGAAGATAATAATAACCCTTGGAACAAATACATAGAGCCGATTGAGCACCAGGGCCCTTGCTACACTTTGGGGGATTGGGGCCAGGGCCCTTAGAGGGGGGAATTTCACATCGTTTTTGGCGAAAAGGGGAATTTTACAAGATCTTTTCACCAATCATTCAACACTTAATATTGCCCTATTTTAATGCAATTTACATAAATATACATTTAATCAAAGGTTTTTAGCAAGATACCAGCTGGCAACATAGGTATAAAAGTAAAAAAAAATAAAAAAAAATGTTTTGGAGGGTGGAATTTTTAAGTGAAATAGGGGAAACAAGTATACTATTTTAAGGTGGGAATGGGGCCGAATTTCGGCCCCAAAAACGGCCAAACGAGGGCCCTGAGCACATTTATCAACAGAGCCTGAGGTGTGATAAATTTATTTGCATTCCTTTCAGTACAAATCTTGCATTATGAAAACATTATTTACAGTTGATAGATCATCATATTTCGGCTAAATAATAATTCATTTTCGAAAAATAATGTCAAGAAAAATAAATAAAACTTTCTTGTGACTTTGACGGACATACAAACATCGGGAGCCAATGTTATTTTCTTCAGAAGCTGTGTTGCATACTTTTTTTTATAAATAAAGAAAAATATGAGTGGGTGGGGAATGGGATTATTGATGCACGTACCTGTGGTTTAGTCCTAATGTTCATTATAAAGAAACATAAAGTACCGGTAGTACTTCTAGGACATTTTCGGGATGTTGATTTTTATCTATAAAAATATTACAGGATATGCATTTTAATAAATATGCATATTTATTAAACCTACCCAAATTGTTTAAACACACCGAAAGTAATCAATGGTGACACCTCTGAAAAAACTCTTTTTTTTTTTAATTTCGTATCACATAATATGGGCATGATATCAACAATGGTGTTCTGAAGATTAACTTTCATAATTGAAATTGTTCCTGCTCCGTTTTCAATTAATTTGATTTTAAAATATGCTACATTTGTCTCGTTGTTAATGTCCGTCCTTTCAGAAATGCAATATGAAAATCATTTGTTAATACTCACCAATTGGCTAATAGCGTGTGGTATTGGCTGCAATAGCCAATGAAAATCGCTGAGGCTTTACAAGTCGACTTGGCACAACAAAACAGCCCGTATTATAAACAAATTTTGAACAACACTTTGGCAATCTCTGCAATTTTTTTTTTCTAGTTTTGGATAAAATACCAGGTCTGCGGGTGAAATGTAAATAAAAAAAAACTTCTATTTTTATTTGTCGAAAAATAGGGTCGGGCGCTCCCGTAAAACAAATAATTAAAAAAATGCTGGCCTTAGAAGCACATAGTAGTATATATACATGTATATATATATATTATATATATTTGACATATAACCAAGACCAGCCTAGCCAAATAAGCAACACAAAGCAAATGATAAAGCAAAATGATAAGCAACTAATAGTAATAAATGATAACTGAGAGATTTGCGCTAATCTAAACCGTAAGCTTACAAATTAATGAAGACAATTAAAGACATAAAATAAGCATGGCAAAGTGGTTATTAAGCACATGGTAGTATACAAATATATGACAGAGCAATAACCAAGACCAGCCTAGCCAAATAAGCAGAACAAAACAAAACAAAAACATTGATCATTATCTTCATACAATGATACACTATATTAATTATCAAAAATAATTATTATCTATCTATCCAAATTGCAAACTTACGATATGTTCCCATAATTAGCTATTTCATTTGATTACACATTTAACATAAACATACACGAAACTTTCAATGTGTTTGTAGATTAACACTTGCTTTTCATCAATATTTCGGCCTTTGTTTACATTTTAGCGGAGTGATGCTATCTGCGTAAATGGGCATGAAAATTGTTCTCATAATTGTTATTAAATATCTCGATAAATTAACAATAAATGCAGTTTTTAAAGGTAACTACTGAAAATATTATGCTTGGTGTCCTAGATATTTCCATGAAAGAGCGTAAAATTACTTCGATGTGTTTCGCCAAGATTTCTGGAATTTATTGAGCCCGCTGCAGAGATGTTGTATGTTGAGGCACAAACAACAACTGTGCTAGGAGAATGTCTTTCTAGATCAAATGTTTTGTGCCTCCCAAAAAGAGTTAATTTATTAAGTAAGTGCCTTATTCGTCTGCTTGCTTTAAGATTCTGATTTAATTTCCAGTCGGTTAATATTAATGCTTATTGATAATGATTTAATCACGTGAAATTAAATTGCTTGGATTATGAAAAGTTTCGATGAGTGTCTCCTTTATTTTTGTTCTTCATACATGTATATATAGTAAAACCATCAATAGAGATACAATAAAAATTAGGAATAATTGTGGTTAAAGTGGAAAATTCTAAAAATGAGCAATATCTCTGTATCCCATAATTTTTAGAAATGTCTGCAAAATTATGTTATTAGATATATGCTCATTTATATTATGAACCAAAAAAGCTTCCAAATTTTTTTTACAAATACCTGAAGTGTTTCATTTTGATATCAAAGAAATACACTTATAAATTCATATGGGCACAGTAACAATAAAAACTATTTTCATATTATTCTACAAGTCTTTGTTGGTTCATTATATAAACACATGGCCAATTGTTTAATTTTAATCAATTGGGAAATAAATATGGACGGTTGTGATAAATATATCAATCTATCCTTATATGGCCTGTGATATATGTGATTTGAAAGTATATGTTACTGTCACATGTGACTGTACAAAGCACTCAAAGAACAACAATACAATGAAAAGATGTAACAACTCATTCAAAATTAACAAATGTTTTATTTATCAATACAGTACTTGCAATGAAGAGTTTTTTTTCATTTTGTTGCATCACAATTCAAATAATTTGTTTATTATGTCATTGAAACTCATCAACTGGTCAACTTTTTTTACGCCCTTCTCAATTTTAACAGTTTTCAGTTTTTCAGAACATAACTCGTTGGCAAATTCAATTGATGTCAAAAACAAAGAATTAAAAATAACGCAAGTTGGGAAGTCCAATTACTGATGAAATTTCTCAGGAATGTTCCTGGGGTAAACCTCTTTCAAATTTGTTCAAAATATGCCCCTGGGGTAAAATTTGACCCTGCCCAGGGGGTCACAAATAAAAAAAAAATCTTATATAAGGCCTAATTTGTAAAAACTTTCAAAATCTTCTCGTCCATAACTATTGGGCTTAGGGCTATCAAATTTAGTATGTAGAGGAACATATGCTTATATAGGGTCTATTTTGTGAAAACTTTACAAATCTTCTCATCCATAACCATTGGGCCTATAGGGCTACCAAATTCCGTATGTAGTGGCATCTTATAGTACTCTACCAAGTTTGTTTAAATTATGCCCCTGGGATCAAGTTTGACCATATGCTCCGAGGGTCACAAAATTGAACATATGCTTATATAAGGCCTATTGTGGGATTAAAAAAAAAATCTTCTTGTCCATAACCGTATGGCATAGGGCTACCAAATTTGGTATGTAGTGACATGTAATAGTTCTCTTAGTTTGTTCAATATGCCCCTGGGGTCAAATTTAAAACTGCCCCGGGATTCACAAAATTGAATATATGCTTATAAAGGGCTTGTCCATAACCATTTGACCTAGGACTACCAAATTTGGTATGTAGTGACATCTTATAGTCCTCTACCAAGTTTGTTTATATTATGCCCCTCGGGTCAAATTTGACCCTGCCCTGGGGGTCACAAAATTGAGCATACGCTTATATGGAGCCTATTTTGTGAAAACTTGTGAAGGGCTATCAAATTTGGTATGTAGTGACATCTTATAGTAGTGTCTACCAAGTTTGTTCAAATTTTATCCCTTGGGTCAAATTTGACTGTGCCCTGGGGTCACAACGTTGAACATATGCTTATATCATGTCTATTTTGTGAAAACTTAAAAAATCTTCTTGTCCATAACCATCCAATCTAGGGCTGTCAAATTTGGTATGTATTGACATCAAATAGTCCTCTACCAAATCTGTTCAAATCTTATCCCTGGGGCCAAATTTGATCCTTCCCCGGGGGTCACAACATTGAACATATGCTTATATAATGCCTATTTTGTGAAAACTTAAAAAAATTGTCCATAACCTTTAGGCCTAGGGCTACACAATTTGGTATGTAGTGAAATTGTACAGTCCTCTATTAAGTTTGTTGAAATTATGCCCCAGGGGTCAAATTTGACCCTGCCCTGGGGGACACAAAATCGATTATATGCTTATATAGTGCCTATTTTGTGAACACTTTAAAAATCTTCTTGTCCTTTAACCATAAGGCTGTGGCACTTCTAACCTTATGTGAATATATAAGTGTTCAAAGGTTCGTTTAAGTCGCATTGTGTAATTTTTTGTTTTGACTTAAATGTTCCAGGTTCGTTTAACTACTCATCAGTTTGCGAAAGAAAGCAACAAGTCTTTTTATAGCATATATAGTCTTTTATTCTTGTTTAAAATGTTTGTATATGTTGTTTTGTAAATGTATATTTTTCTTATTTGTATTGTAAATGTATGTACTTCTTATTAAGAAATTGAACAAGATCAAGACAAGAAAGAAACAAGATACTCCAACACAAATATAATCCGTCCAGAAAGTAAATGTCCGTCTCTCCTGCACTTACTGTAAAGCCGTAAAATTATAATGTTTACTGTGCGAGTTGCTATCAATAATGGCTCGATTTGTTTTAAAAATACCCCACTTTTATACTTATGCTTATATAAATGCTTATATAAACAGTCATGTTCCAGAAAACGTGATCTCAGCAAGTAAACAAAACGTTCCATCACCCTGTCAAATTGGAGTATTTTTTCCTAACCCCAGTAAACAAGCATTTTGTGACTGTTTTAACATTAGTCTGACCGCCAAATTACCAAGGCTTAAGAGCATCCCTACATGTATGATAGTTTGAATTGGATTCAGTCAGCTTACTAGGACAAAAGTGTTACAAGGCATAGGGCTACCAAATTCGGTATGAAGTGACATCTAATAGTTCTCTACCAAGTTTGTTCAAATTATGCCCCTTGGGTCAAATTTGACCCTGCGCGAGGGTCACAAAACTGAACATACACTAATGGGGCCTATTTTGTGAAAACTTTAAAAATCTTCTTGTCCATAACCATTGGGCCTAGGGCTACCAAATTTGGTGTGTACAGACATCTAATAAACTTCTACCACATTTGTTCAAATAATGCCTCTGGGTCAACTTTGACCCTGCACCTGGGGGTCACAAAATTGAATAAACGCTTATAAAGCGCCTATTTTGTGAAATCTTTAAAAAAAATCTTCTTGTCAAAAAACATTCTGACTATTGCTACCAAATTTGGTATGCAGTAACATCATTCTTATAGTCCTCTTATACCAAGTTTGTCCAAATTATTCCCTTTGGGTCAAATTTGACCCACGGGTCACAACATTGAACATTATATATGCTCATATCTTGCTTATTTTGTGAAAACTTTTAAAATATTCTTGTCCTTAACTCTAGGACCTAGAGCTACCACATTTTGTATGTAGTGAGATATAGTAGTCCTCTACAAAGTTTGCTCAAATTATGCCCCTGAGGTTAAATTTGACCCAACTTAGGGGGTCACAAAAGTGTACATGTGCTTAAATAGGGCCTATATTTAAGTATTTGCACATGCCAAGAATATTTGTTTCAGCCTTTTCTTCAGCAGTGGAGTGATACAGGGCTATCATGACCCTCTTGTTTGTTATTTGTGGAGATTTCATGCTCGTCAGGAGATGCCTGCCCACCGCCACTTCCAGAGCTGCATGATCACCGACACTGGTGTCATCAGCATGTGACCTGGCATACATGAAATACATAAATCTTATATACATGTATACAGTATTTATTTATTTATTTATGTATATATTGTATCGTTTAATAATCTTGTTGTGGCATTGTAGATATGGTGCCTGCCTAGCCATTGCGAGGCCACTGGTTTGATCCCTACTTGGGGAGGGTTCTCATGATCTTTACAAAAACACTATGTACTGGTTCTTCCCAGGAAACAGACTTGAGAGTATCTCAATAAGCCCAAGTCTTTGGAGGCAGTCTAGCTAAAATGAATAAGTTTATTAGTATACATACATTAATCTTAATGTTTATTTGAATGGTTTTCAATAAAGTTAATATTAATTTCCTAGTCCTACCACATAAAGTATGTTATGTTTTGTTCTCACAAAAACAATTCATGTCCATATTAAAAAAGTGGTTGTTAATCTTAAGAATCTTTGAACCAGAGGCATGTTACTGTTGAGTTAAAATTATATCTACATAAATATATACATAAACAAGCTTTCGCAGCCAAGCGTTGGCACCTGTTATGCTGTGCTCTTGTTTTAAATCCATACAATCACAAATTGGAAAAAAAATTATCGACTTAATGAACCGAATTGGGATTTATTTTTTTAATCAACAAATATTGACTCATATGGCCTTTATCTTGTTTTTTTTCAATCATATAAATTATAGTTATATACTTTGTGAGATGAAAATAAAATAACAGTCGGATGTCATAGCAGAAAACCTGCTGATGTATTATAAAATATTTGTTCTATAATTCATATGTGCCCGTTGAATGCTACAGTACATTGTAGCCAAAACAAGATTCAGAAATATTGATTATAAACATGAGTAATGAAGTATTTTGACTGTCACTGCATGGCATGTCTATAAATAGAAACTGAGTTCCTGGGAAAGAGACACTTTCTGACCTAGTCCTAATTTTGTGGTTTTTAAATGATTGTACATGTACAATATCTTTGATAAATTGAATAATTTCATAACACCATAACAAAGGTACTCTTGTGGTTGTATTCTTTTATGAAGTGTTCAAATGTATGTATTAATTTCATTGCAATTATAGTAGTAGATCTATGTTCATTTAAACATTTTGCTGTTGAAATTGGTTTGGTAACTAACTAGCTAGAAAAGTGTCAAAAACTGCTGTTTTGAATATTATTTTTTTTTATATAAACACTTGAAAAACACAAATAATGTTGTAACACGGCACATGAATTATAACTGCTTTGGTCAATTTCACTTATTTCAGTACATAGTTATCACATGTATACATGTGTGGGAAATCTATTCATGCTGCACATAGTAACATGGTATAAACTGTTGATTGAACTGTGCAATTGTTTCTGTATGTGTAATTGTTTCCATCTGTGTAATTGTTTTGCTTCAATTCTTATCTAACTCACCAGTCGCATTTCAACATGTCAAACGTTAACACAATAGCTCTGCTACTGAAGTTTATTGTCACGCTTAACTATTGAATCATTGAAATGTATGCATATATTTTAGATGTGTAAAGGCCTCTTTATAGCAACATATGCGTAATACAATATCACTGCAGTATGTTTAATAAGATTATTTAACATTGACAGTAATTCAATATCTTGATGTTACTCTGTTTTGCAGTAGACAAGTGTGCTGTGAGTCCCACAGGAGACAGGCTGTACATCACCAGCTACAGGCAGAACAAGCTTCTCACCCTGGCCAGGGATGGCACACTCCTGGCTACATACACAGACCCAGCACTAGATGGCCCATATGGTCTACATGTGACCCCTGCAGGCCAGGTGCTGGTCTGTGGATGGGGGTCCAACACTGTACTACAGGTGGACAGCGAGGGGAAGAGTAAGCTGGCTACTCTTGCTACTCAGGAGGATGGAGTGAGTTACCCATGGTCAGTCTGCTACAGCAGCACCACATCATCCATCATTGTGGGACAGTGGTGGGGTGACAACATCCTGGTGTTCAGAGTGGAATAGTGTGAACATGTATGTATTAGTTGTTGTAATAAGTGATTAATATTTCAATGACAATGTGTTGTTTAGCATACGAACATAGTAGTGTGTGATGTTACAATACAACATTAAGTGTGTAGTTAAAGATACAAATAATTTATGTGCACATATTGTTATCTGATTATACAATGTGAGGGTTTTTGTTGGAACATTAGATCTAATGCATATTATGTTATGTTGTCTTAACATTTGTGTCATTATGGTGCTAACATTTAGTTCTTGTAAACTGTGCATGAAAAAACAAAGCATTTTAACTGAAAATTTCATCTTTGTACATAGATGCACATGTACATAGCAACTGAGGCTATTTTTAGACTTTCATTTCTATAAACACCATGCCATGTAAGAAATGTATATGGATGAATTTTTTTTAAATAAAATATTGTTTAAGTAATCTTTGGAGGAGCATATATTGATATTTTACGCAATGTTTACAGAAAGGTAACACTTGATGTGAGATTTATTAATTTGCCATATTTTATGCTGTTGAACATTTGTTATTGATTTTCATTACATTTATATAAATTTGTGTCCTAAATATACATACAAGAAAAACATCAAGCTATTTTGCTGCTCCAGTCGCTGCCGAGTCAGGACAAGAATGCTGAGGATGTGGTGGACAAGGATACCTGAATACACAGAAGGTAACAAAGACGTTTTAATTATCAGGCCTTTTCATGGCCAATTTGGGAAAAAATGCAATTTTGGGATTTTTATTTTTTTCGTGCGAAAAGTCCATTGATTTCAGAAAAACAAATTTAATATAACTATTTCTAATACTTAAAATTAAAAGAATAAAATCATATTATGCTAGTAATATACTTTTTTTTTAGATCTTATTGAAATATAATTGAGACATATTAATCATAAGGCAAATATTAAGCCCCCCTTTTGAAGAAGAGGGGGTATATTGTTTTGCACATGTCGGCCTGTCAGTCTGTCGGTCCTTCTGTCCGTCCACCAGATAGTGTCCTGATGATAACTAAAGAACGGTAAGGTCTAGGATCATGAAACTTCATAGGTATATTGATCATGACTGGCAGATGACCCCCTATTGATTTTCAGGATACTAGGTCAAAGGTCAAGGTCACAGTGACTCAAAATGGTAAAATGATTTCCGGATGATAACTCAAGAATGCTTACGCCTAAGATCATGAAACTTCATAGGAACAATGATTATGACTGGCAGATGACCCCTATTGACTTTCAGGTCACTAGGTCAAAGGTCAAGGTCACAATGACTCAAAATAGTAAAATGGTTTCCGGATGATCACTCAAGCATGCTTACGCCTAAGATTATGAAACTTCATAGGTACATTGATCATGACTGGCAGATGACTCCTTTAAATTTCAGGTCACTAGGTGAAAGGTCAAGGTCACAGTGACTCGAAAACAGTAAAATGGTTTCCTGATGTTATCTCAAGAACAATTAGGCCTAGGATCATGAAACTTCAAGGGATATTGATCATGACTGGCAGATAACCCCTATTGATTTTCAGGTCACTAGGTCAAAGGTCAAGGTCACAGTGACTCGAAATAGTAAAATTGTTTCCGGATGATAACTTAAGAATGCTTACGCCCAGGATCATGAAATTTCATAGGTACATTGATCATGACAGGCAGATGACTCCTATAAATTTTCAGGTCACTAGGTCAAAGGTCATGGTCACAGTGACTTGAAACAGTAAAATGGTTTCCTGATGTTATCTCAAGAATAATTAGGCCTAGGATCATGAAACTTTAGAGGTATATTGATCATGACTGGCAGATGACCACTACAGATTTTCAGGTCACTAGGTCAAAGGTCAAGGTCACAGTGACAAAAAACATATTCACACAATGGCTGCCACTACAACTGACAGCCCATATGGGGGGCATGCATGTTTTACAAACAGCCCTTGTCTTAATAACTGTATTTACGCATGTGCAGACATGTGGTGTCACCATTATGAACGCTTTTAATCCACACTTGGAGATCGAATGCCTAATTCTCTTTTTATGCCCCCATTCTAAGAAGAGGGGGTATATTGGTTTGCTCATGTCGGTCCGTCCGTCCGTATGTCTGTATGTCTGTCCACCAGATGGTTTCCGGATGATAACTCAAGAATGCTTAGGCCTAGGATCATGAAACTTCATAGGTACATTGATCATGACTCGCAGATGACCCCTATTGATTTTGAGGTCACTAGGTCAAAGGTCAAGGTCACGGTGACCCGAAATAGAAAAATGGTTTCCGGATGATAACTCAAGAACGCTTACGCCTAGGATCATGAAACTTCATAGGTACATTGATCATGACTCGCAGATGACCCCTATTGATTTTGAGGTCACCAGCTCAAAGGTCAAGGTCACAGTGATCCGAAATAGTAAAATGGTTTCCAGATCATTACTCAAGACAGTGCTCCAGCCAGCTTTTCTAAATAGAGGGGAGCTTCCCCAAAAAGGGCACATTTCACGAGTAATTTTGGAAAATAGGGCATTTGGTTAAAAATATACTTAAGTATATACTTTGTTTATACTATATACTTATTAATTGTAAACACTAGTGCATTGGATTACTGAACACCAATTGTATGCTGTTCCTCATTTTGTGTAATGAAATTACAATAAATATATTACTATCTACATTGGGGCGAAGGAAAACAACTTAGTAGCCAATTTCCAAACCGACTTGGGCTAGCATCCGACTACACGCATTAGAGATATGTAGATATCATATTTCTTTCCGGTGTGTGTGTGTTTGTGGGGGGGGGGGGGAATTTTGATGTTTTTTCATCATGTGTCATCATTTAATAGTTGCAATAATCCAACTCCCAGCTATTGACCCTCAGGGTCCTGGCTCTGAGTTGTGAGTATGTACTAATAAAAGCTCAGAGCATTCAAGAAGAACTACATCATTGAACTGCATGTTAATCTTTCAGGTTCCAGTTTCAGCATCAGTGGCCTTTTAAAAGAAAATGAAATGTAAAAAACATGAAATAAATTCAAGGGTTTCACTGGGTCAAAAAAACGTTGTGACTGTCACTTCTTAAATTCGTTGCTTTAAATAACTTTGAGCCAATGCTTATCCACAATAATAATATTAATTAAAACAAAAATCTATATTGACAAATTTAAAGTCTAAACAATGATCAATGTCACCATGAAGTAGCATCCAGTCTGGAGATTAAAATGAAACATTGTTATTGTTAATAATAGGATTAGCTAAAGAAACTTCAGCGTACAGTTTATATAGTATTGACAGACCTGTACGCTGAAGCTAACCCCGTATCGAAAGTCAACCAGAGTCGTAACATATTTATGTCACGCTATAAATCAAAGAAAGCTCATTTTCTTGGATACATTTCTACATATATTGGTGAATGAATATAAATTACTGCATCGAGGAATATTTTAAGGTTCAAATGTTTCAAATGCATCTTACAATAGATGAAAATAACTCTCATCAGTCTGAAATTCACAATTTTGACGCCATTGTCGCTTTGTCACGTGACGAGTTTTTATTTGGATACTTTCGGATCGACCTTGACATTTCTAGCTGAAATTGTAAACATTACTTTCGTTTTCTGAAATCTATTATTTGTGATTAACAACTTACGTCTGGTGGATTATAAGACTGATTTCATTGTGAATCAGGTAGTTTTATATAATATTTACTTTGACTTTGTATTAACACTACAATTCCTTTACAAAATAAGCCAGAATAATTAAAATACCGGGAAATGTCATTCTGAATTTGAAAACACTTGAGCACATGGTTTGTTACTAAAATAAGAAATAACGTAATATGACCGTGAAATCTCGGGAGATTCGCATTTCAAGAAAGTCAGTCACATCGCTGTTTTTCTCAATATGTAAGAGCAGAATAGATACATTTTAAATGTTTAAGATAGTATTTTGTGAAAGAATATATCAGTTAAATGTGAAAAATGTCAATCTTTCCAATCAAGTGGTTGATTTTGGCCAACAACTGCATTTAAAAGCTGTTTTGGACCGGTCTTTGTTAACTGTCAACTTTTCGGGAATTTCTGGTTGACTTTCCTAATGGGGTTGGTCCATAACTATAAAGTCGCGCCAGTCAAAAATCATAACAAGCGACATTTAAAGTTATGGTAGCCAGAACTATAATAGGATATATTTATTTCACAACACGTTATTTTAACTAATGTTAACAACGTTGACAGTTTTGTTTGGTCGCGAAAATATATGACAATATCAACATTACATTTTACTTGCAGAGTGATAAATCCTCCTTCCAAACAAGTTCTTTATTTGTTGAAGTAACAATTGTCTGCCCCTATTCATGTTAAAATTCATCATGATTGAGGACAGACAGTGTTTTAAAGTTCAGAAATAAAATCCAAATAAAATCCAAACACAAATATGTTTCCATTCCGTAATTTCGGACTTAAAAATAATCGCGTATTTGCATTAAAAAAAGATGTATATTTTCAAATGTTAATAGGTATTTTGAATTAAAAATCACTATTTTGCAAACAAAAAATTATAGCCAAATTATAGCCAAAGAATTCAGAAGTTTAAAAAAATCGATAGTGCTGAGTTTGATTTCATTCAGTGTGATTGTGCCTAACCAAAAGCGTGACCTCAGAGATGATCTTTCACAGCATGTTACTATTGTCTGCAACAAAAGGCAAATTAGTGATCTGATAACAAACCATGCCCTTGGGGCTTGTTTGTTCACAATGTGTTGACTTATTACACCACAGGCAGTCATGTAAGGGTGTTATCTGTGTATTCATTTAGAGATCAAAAGGGTATTTGACAAAAAAATAGAGGGGCGCTTTTTAAGTGTGCAAATTTTAGAGGGGCGCAGCAGCGCCCCTCTATTTATTGCTAGCTGGAGCACTGTCAAGAACGCTTTGACCTAGGATCATGAAACTGTATAGGTACATTGTTCATGACTCTCAGATTACCCCTATTGATTTTCAGGTCACTAGGTCAAAGGTCAAGGTCACAGTGACCCTAAACAGTAATATGGTTTCTGGATGATAACTCAAGATCACTTACGCCTAGGATCAGGAAACTTCATAGGTACATAGATCATGACTTGCAGATGACCCCTATTTATTTTAGGTCACTAGGTCAAAGGTCAAGGTCACGGTGACCCGAAACAGTAAAATGGTTTCCGAATGATAACTCAAGAACGCTTATGCCTAGGATCATGAAACTTCATAGGTACATTGATCATGACTCACAGATGACCCCTATTGACTTTCAGGTCACTAGGTCAAAGGTCAAGCTCACAGTGACAAAAAACGTATTAACACCATGGCTGCCACTACAACTGACAGCCCATATTGGGGGCATGCATGTTTTACAAACAGCCCTTGTTAAAGAAAGAAAAACGCTTTGTGTATGGGTCCGTTTCACACACCCATAAATATGCCAGGAAAAGACCTGCTTATGTATTCCCTATGTATTAAGAATGCAAAAAAGATGAGGTGGAAAATTAGTATGAATTTACTTAAGATAAAATATCCTCTTTACTTGTTTGTATAGTGTAAACTCATATATATATATTCATCCGAAATTTCGTGGTCAAAAAGACTTTTACGGACACATTAGTTTATTTTGTGGATTTCTCAGTTCAGAAAAATAAATGATGAATTTGTGTCGGTTATTTTTCTGTGTGTGATAAATTTGTGGATCAGTCAACCCTTAAAATCAACAAAAATAATGTCCCTCAAATAATAATGGTTTACAGTGTAACCTGTGTATTAAGAATGTTAAAGATGAAATTGACAAGAATGATATGATTTAACAAAACATAAAATGGCGTCTTTTAGTGTGTATATCATGTTATAGCAGGACTTGTTTTACTTGAGGATCAAAAACTCTTCTTCAGCTCGATGCTTTCCAACTTATCATACAGGAACCTCAGTTACACAACACCCCGAGAATTTCTGTCATCCTCATAAGGCCTTGAGTTTTTATAAAGTTGTGAGATATTTAATAAAGCTTATAAATATGATTCCATGGAATGTATTTGTTCTCAATAAGAAGGACCCCGGCCTCATTCCCAGAACAGTGTAAGAAAAGCTTTAGAGTTAGTTTCCATGCATGCAATGGCAACAAGGTAAGGATGCATGTTATGGGAAAACAGGACTTAATGCATGTGTGTAAAGTGTTGTCCTAGATAAGCCTGTGCAGTTCGCACAGACAACACATTCCCCTTTTATGGAGTTTTTAATTTAAATGAAGTCAGGGTCTTCCCCAGGCCATTTAAGCGCCCCTTACCGGGGCACTTGAATTTCGAAATCAGAGTCCCCGGGGCGCCTGAAATTTTCCGATCAGTGTATTCTTCAGTAAAAGAAAGTGTAGATTGTCCAAAAAAATCAAGGTTTCCCTATCAGTGTATCA
Organism: Dreissena polymorpha; assembly: GCF_020536995.1. Lineage (NCBI taxonomy): Eukaryota > Metazoa > Mollusca > Bivalvia > Myida > Dreissenidae > Dreissena > Dreissena polymorpha. The sequence continues at coordinate 193,992,600 of NC_068355.1, read as the reverse complement.
ATATTCCCTGTTTTAAAAGAGCACTCGGTACCTACTTTCACAAGTAATCGCCATAAACACCACATGGGGTAATGGATAATCCACTGATAAGAGAATAGCATGACGCGCGTATCGATTATTTTAGCCACATTACACGGTCATTTAAATGCTGACAATGATGTATCTGGTAGTTTTCCAGTCGTCAAACTGTGAAGTTCATCGTCCAATCGGTTACGCGAATGCTTATGAGGGCGGGGTTAACTATCGACCATTATTTTTGATTGACGTCGGGCATGAAGTAAGAGTTTATCGCAGCTTGATTAGCAAGAAGTTGTACCATTTAAGTAATATAAAACCGGTAATTAGTACAGTACAGAACATTAAAGACGGTTTCGGGCATCATCATCACACCTTTTTACTGTAAACAAGTGTTACCTATGACTCATAATTAATACGAGAAATTAATTGCAAGTGGTAAACAATTAATTATTATAGCGAGTAAGTTGTGCAAATGACTCCCGGTTACAATTATTACCGAAACCCATTCCCGTAAGTCGATGTTAACGCGTTTTTAATCCGAAACACACTTCCGAATGTAAATGTTACCGCAAGGTTAAATATTTTTGCTTCAAATTAGCAGTGCAAATTTATTTTGTGTCGAATCTTTTTCTCAATTAAAAAGAGCGCGAAAATTATGCAGCATGTACAACGTAGCGTCTATTGCATACAAATGGCGTGTATTGAGCGTTTTAACAAGCCCACAACAGGTCAGGGGATTGACGCATATTCAGAGGCAATATTTCATCAAATCATCTATAAATAGTCACTTAAAAAATGGCAAGGTTTGTGTTAAAGAAATAACTGAAAGCTTTTATCGTAAATATTTACCAGAAAGAGATTGATAAAAACAGAATAAACGGGATTATCGGGTAATAAATAGAAACTTGAAAAATAGTAAGTATACAGTAATAGAGTCGGGTTGAAACGGATGTATTGGGGAATCGTTCGAGTCGGGATTTTACTATCTGTGCAGAAAAGTTTTAAAACAATTAAACAATATAGAAAAATATATTTTTAAATGACTGGGAGATTTTTTTGAAGAGTCATAGTGCACCAAATGACGTCTTTTGACGCTGTTTTTCTTTGAGTTATAACGCACCACAGAATGTGAATTGACACGTTAAATAAAAAAAAAAACGTCGGGAGGGCACACCCCGAACCCACCCCCGATCGGCCCCGGGGCGCCTGAAAAAATTCCTGGGGAAGGCACTGGAAGTTTTTTCTTAATCAAAATTCAATATATGCAGAAATTCCATGATAAGCCTGTGTGGCTGCACATGCTAATCTAGGGAGACACTTAGGGCAACATTTATTAAGCCCTGTTTTCTCAGAGCAAGACAGTCTACAATCTGTTACAGAGTTGTACAAGGTGATATAATGTGAGCATTGTTTTTGGAAAACGGGGCTTAATGCATTGTTAGTGCAATCCACTGGTAAGTCTAAGCAGTGTGCACACAGACTTATCCAAGTATGATAGTTTACGCTTTTAGGAAATTTTCATTTAAAGGGATTTCTTCTGAACAAAAATCAAGTCTTGATGGAAAGCGTCGTCTCAGGTAAGCCTGTGAGGACTGCACGGGCTAATTTGGGACAACACTATACACATGCATTAAGCCCAGTTTTGCCAGAACAGGGCTTAAGTTAAGTCTGCTTCAAATCTGTTGTAGAGGGGTATTTATAAATTCTGATAAGAACAAATATGAGACAATGATGTACATGTACATGCAAATTAAAAACAATTGTTGAACGATACTTATCTTAGGAATGTATGACATTTTTATTACTTACTGTAAATGGGTAGTCAAGCTAGTAAACATAGTCTTATTAGATTGTGAAATCTTAATTTATTTAAATAAAGAAAGAAGAAAAAATGCAAGAATACAATAAAAACGTATGTAGAAAAGCTATTGATGTATAGTAGAAATAAAATTAAATAAAGCATTGCAAACACTTTACAAACTGTAAAATCGTTATTATTTGTGGGACATTAATTGTCGTTGAATTTGTGGGTTTACTGATGCATTAATTCAATTCAAACACATAACACCAAAATCAGAAATCCATGAATTAACGTGTCCAGAAAAAAGTAATTTTTTGAAAACTCCAAAATGTTATGTCAACATATATCTGATTGATGGGGACCCAATTTTTTGTGTCAGTCAGCACGTTTTTTTGTCTGGAAGGGACATGAACATTTAGAGCTTTTTTTCTTTCTTACGTAATGGCTGTTTTTTACCACAAATTTGATAATTTGACGACTCAAATGTTCACAATTTAAAAAAGTTTGTGACTCAAATTTTCACAATTGTAAAAAGTTTGCGACTCATTTTTTGACAATTTTGAACAATTCATGACTCATTTGTTCATAATTTTGAAAAGTTTGCGACTCATTTTTTGACAATTTTGAACAGTTTGTGACTCATTTGTTCACAATTTTGAAAAGTTTGCGACTCATTTTTTCACATACTGAGGGGGCCACAGCCCCTTCACAAGGATGACACAAAACAAGCCCTGTGATTTGATTTGTGTTTGTGGGATTTTGGTTATTTTTAAACTGAAACATTTATTTTTCCTCAACTGAACATATGAAACCAAATTAATGTTTGCAAATTACTTGGAAAAACCGGTGCCATGGTATTAGTTACTGTGAAAATGTGGAGTTTTGGGCATCTTCACAGTACGGGCAAACTAGTTGTGTTAGCTGGTAGTTGTTCATGTTAAGTGGCCTTTTACTTAGAATTTTACTCCCATGTGTATGTGAACAGTCATGTGTTTTTTTCTTTTTAAAGTACACGTAAAAGGCACCTTCTTATATGCTATTGGACTAATAAAATGAGCACTGAAATTGAACATTTCACTAAAAACACATGTAAAAGAATATGTTGATGGATTTGTAAAATTAAGTTCCATGAAATTAAAAAGACCCATTATTTCCAATTTGAAGATTATTTCACACTGCAAATTGTCCAATTGTCAGGTATTATCACGCTTATTATTCCCAATTGGTGTGGTTCATGTACTTTTAGCAATTGGGAAAAAATATTGCTGGTGTATTACTAACGTTCTAGTTCAAAAGACTAAATTGGCTTCCATATTCCATATTGGTTTGCTCAATGATACAGCTACTGCTCAGCAAAGAATACAACTGTCTGGTGAAAGGCTCGACCGTATCAAAGTCCAGTGATGTCGGGGTACGCGGCCGTTCCATGTCTAGGGATTGCATTTTTGCCGACACTAACAAGGGAGAGAACTGAAGATCTGCACCTGCAGTGAGTTGTTCCCTTTTAATTGCTGTTTAATTAATTTAACGGACAATAAAAAGGAAGAAAACTGAAGATTTGCACCAGCAGTGAGTTGTTTCCTTAAGTTGCTTTTTATTTATTTAGCCTACAATAACAAAGGAAGTAACTGAAGATTTGCATCAGCAGTGAGTTGTTTCTCTTTAGTTGCGGTCTAATTTTGTCTTTAACTTTCGTTACATATTAATTTACTTTTGAATGTTTTTCTTTTGTGAATTTAATCAGATTTTAACAATCAAGGATCTGGCATGGTAATTTTTTTTTATTTTTTATTTTTATTTTGGGAAGACATTAATGTTAACTTTTGCCTCCAATTTATTGAAACATAAATGTACAGTAAAACATCAGTGAGGGCATTATAAAAGAAAAGTTCTTATTAGAATGAGTACCATTTAAAGATATTAGAGTTTTAACAAGTTGATGTTCCCTGATATTTTTATTGTTATGCAGGAAAGAAGTGGCCAAAAAGCTAAATAAGTGGTGCTCTGAGAAAATAGGGCTAAACACATGTGCTTAAATTGTTGTCCCAGATTAGCCTGTGCAGTCCACTCAGGATAATCAGGGACAAAACTTTCCTCTTTAAAGTTATCTTTCTTTGAAAGGAAGTCTCCTCTTTTTGAAAATCCAGTCTAGTCGGACGTTGTCCTCCCTGATTATGTGGACTTGCTAATCTGGGAAAACACTTTATAATATTAATGAGATGCATATTGGTTTTTAAAATTACATCTGCAATCTGCAAGTTAAAAATATTAATTATGAATTGATAGGTTAATATAGTATTGACCAACAATTTAGATGTTTGAGTACAAAATGGTTTGACTTAATAAAATGTCATGCTATTTCGGACAAAGAACCAGTGAAATGTCAGATTCAAAACTCATGAGTCTGAAGTTTTGCCGCTGAAATCCTTCACATCCTATCAAGAGGCATAGTTTGTTATAGATTGTAATATAAACCTGTTTTACTAGTTCATATTACCCATGTTTTCAGAAGAGCACCAGCCTTGATATAGAGTTGGTACGGCAACGACACAAGTCGGGCCCGCTGGAGCCCCAGTCCAGCACGACCCCTCCCCTGACCCCTAGCTCCTCCCATTTGACCTCCGGCATCAAAGAGTCAGCATTGTTTAACAATTCCATCCCATAGCAATTTCTGAGCACATAGAGTGTTTGCACATTTTTCTCAACAAGCGCAATGTCCGTGTTGAGTCTGCACTTGGGCCCTGATTGGTTTGATAGACTCAAGTGCCGGAGGTGGTAGAAGTGTTACAGACATAAGAAGTTATTGCAGCAGTTATGGTAACACTAACAGTCCGCTCTCGCTGTTGGACATTACAATGAATATTACGAAAAATACAAATCTGGATAACTCATTCCATTCTTTTTGTGACAAACAGAACTGCAGCAAGGAACAGGAGAAAATCACGGAATGTTTGAAGAGTTTAAGTCAGAAGCGTTAGCTTTCCACCCGGGATACTCCTGGATGGTCTTGATTTAAGGGACAGTCCAGGTTTGTCCTCTCAGGTGTCCAAACTGTCCAAAGAGAATGCATTTATTTTTGACGCAGTTGCTTACAAAGAAAGGCAGTACCGACTTTGTTGTGAACAGTCAAGCATGGTACTTCCCTGGGGCATGCCTCAGGTGGGAATTCCATCTGCAACAAGGTGCTAAAGGTGAACCCATCAGGGTGTGTTACTTACCACTTCAAGACAAAACAGCCTGACATTGATTCGACGATAAAGAAGGCGTTGAAAAATGACAGCAGTTTTGAAGTGTCATCCAGTTCGCTCTTCGACTCTCAACCCAACGTTAGTTAGAACGCAAACTCAGCATTTAGCGTTATCAGCGAGGCTCGAAGGTCATCTCTGCTTCTTGAGCTTCAGGTGAGACCTTACAGTGTTATTTACTTTGTAAAAGTTGGGGCCCAAATTCAGCACCATTCCTAATCTCAAAAAGTCTATTCCATATTTTTCTCATAATTACTGTCTTAAGTTCCCAATTGAAGATTTGCCTGAAAAAATTATTTATATTTAATAGGTTCCAACACGTTTAAGTTTAACATAAGTGAAATTAATATTTATAGCACTAATTATAAATTTTTAAGTATTTGTTAAGAAACAGTTGTATTGTGTCACAGTGACATTTAAAGTGGTATAGTCTCACATTTAAATTTCTGAAGTAATGCCGGTTTCAAAAAAATATATATATAATTATCACCTTGCTACATACTGTACTTTTCCATGTATTCGTTGCTGTTTAAAGCCCCAAACATTTCAATTTAACAAGTGTGTGCATGTTATTCATTATTAAAATGCTATTGTGAGTGCTAATTTGCGGAAAAAAAACACATTACGCTATCATAAATATCAATTATAGACGCAATTTTTGCCATTAAACAAGCAGATGTTAAGAAAGGTGTAGCAGTATTCATATTCAAGGCTTATTTATTTGTCATTAAAAACACTTTTTATGGTTAACGTTCCATTTCCTTTTCAGATGAAATTATAAGACAACAAGACGAACATCCTTGAATCATTTCGCACATATACTAAAACTCGCTCAAGAAATTCAGCACGTCACTTATGAACATCTTCTCGCAAGGCGGCTACATCAACGATTCCAACAGCTGAGCCTTGGTGAGTTCCACTCCTGTCCCGGTGAGTCGCTCAAGGTGAAACAATCTGATCCACAGATAGAGCAGACGCTGAGTGACTCGTCTGTTAACGTGACTGACCTCCATATGTTGCTCTCTAATAATGTGAACCTGACCCCTGAGGAGCAGTGTTGTCCTACATTCCCGGTTCAGGGCAGTGACTTTGGCGTCAAGACTCACACAATCTCTGGCTATGGCCCTATCGCAGCAGCAGCAGCAACAAAAACAGGAAGTATTTCAGCTGCACTCTGGGAAAACAGGGCTTAATGCATGTGCCTATAGTATTGTCCCAGATAAAGGTGTTAAGTCTGCCCGCTCTTCTCAGTAAATCTACACTTCCAACAGTTGAGCCTTGGTGAGTTCAACTTTCATCCCGATGAGTCACTCGAGGTCAAACAATCTGATCCACAGATAGAGCAGACGCTGGGTGACTCGTCTGTTAACGTGACTGACCTCCATATATTGCTCTCTAATAATGTGAACCTGACGCCTGAGGAGCAGTATAGTCCTACATTCCCTGTTCTGGGTGGTGACTTTGGCGTCAAGACTCACACAATCTCTGGCTATGGCCCTGTCGCAGCAGCAGCAGCAACAAAAACAGGAAGTATTTCAGCTGCACTCTGGGAAAACAGGGCTTAATGCATGTGTTTAAAGTGTTGTCCCAGAAAAGTGTGTAAAGTCTGCCCAAGCTTATTTGTGACCACACTTTCCGAAATATACCTTAAAACAAAGAATTCCATAAAAGCTTAAAGTGTCGTGGCTGATTAGTTTGTGCAGACTGTACAGGCAAATCTGGAACAACTCTTTACACTTATGCATTAAGCTCAGTTTTTAAAGAGTTTAGAATTGCACATTTAATTCATGTTTCATCAGCTTTTTTCTGACCTTTTTGGAGAAAAGTTCTGATTATCAATCAGGATTTTTGTCTTTTTAATTGGTGAAACTGAGTAAATAAAAACATATAAGAGTTGATTTGATATCAGTTTTAATCATTAAGGGACAGGGCATATTCATACATTTTTGTGCCAAAATTCAGCCTCTAAACCAAATTTTGTTGTTGTTTTCACTTGTTTATTAACAATATTACCCTTGCATAAATTAAACAAAATGCATATTAAATGCTGTTTAATTTAAATTAAGCAATAATTGAAATGCAGTCAACATTCTAAAAATAATTATCTGCATTTATTTTCAATAAGAATATCTATTTAAATTAAATAATTTTTTTTTTACATAAATTGAAATTAACAACCTTTCTAGGTTTTCAATATACACATATGCCCCTGGAGTGAGAATATGTCCTGAAGATATTTATTTATTATATCCTGTGTTAATTGGGTTATATTGGAATAACCTTGGACGGATGTCTATGTGTCTGTCTTTCCATCTGTCTGTGGGCGTTCACTTAACAATTCAATGTTCAGCATTCACACTTTCAGGTATTGTTCCTTCTCATATGAGGTTGTGAATGTACATTGTATCATTCTGCACTAAACATTACAAAACTGAGACATTCTATACCATCATGCTACATATTCTGACTTGTGGCATTGTGGTATAATCTGCATCACAATTATTACAAATTCTTGTTTGACTAGACAGCAATGACACTTTTTTAGCTGAGTGAGTATTTTTATACAGATTAGAAGATGTTGTTTTCCATTTCCTATTCTCTTAATGATTCTAGTATGTCAGTTGTCAGTTAATGGCATAAGTATATGCACTTAGTTAATCCAGGAAAACGATAACTTAATGACCACACTTCTACGACTAAAATGCATTTTTATTTGTGAAGAAGTGTATAAAAATTGATAAAATTCCTGAATTTTCTCATTTTTGCGATTCCTACAGGACCCCATGCAATCAGACAGCGGAACAACAAGAGGCTCTCTGGTCAGCTGGGCCTGGACGCCCGGGGACAAATCCTTGGTATAGGCGGTGAGCTCTTGGGCCAGGAATTTGGGGCAAAGCTGAACGAGTCCCACCCCAAGGGTACATCCAGCCTAACCATGGGGCTCCAAACTTCCCTTCTCAGGGGCAGATATAACCTCATCTACGAGGTAGATTGTAATACAAAGAGTTTCACAGTCATTCAAATAATTTTTGGTAAAGTACGGATTTTGTCTTTTTTTCTGCTACTTGAGGCCTGAAACTTTGGATGCATTTTGATACCATGGTATATGTTGTCCATTCTTTTGCGATGTGTATGTGTACGTCTGTCAACTTTTTGTCAAGGGACATTGCTTCCTAAAGTACTGGAGAGAATTAAATGAAATCTCCCAGAAATGTTCCTTGGGTGTTCATTTTTTTCTTCTTTTTTGAAACTGCACAGCCAAGAGGTTTAATATTTAGTTTGCTAAAATTGTTACCAAATTATGTCTCAAGGGTCAATACTGGCTAAGCTCTGGGATTTCCCAGTTTTACATATACATATATAGGAACAGCCAAAATCTTTGTTTGAAACTTCAAAGCCCAGATGTTTCATATTTGGTATGGAACATCATCTAAAGGTCCCCTACATAGTTTATTTTATTAATAAACTTGGTCCTAGTGGTCATTGACTGATCCTGGTAAAACCGTCATAAAAACGTTGTGTTAAACAGCAAAGTCACGTGGGTTTATATTTGGTCCATGTAACTGATGCCATTTCTGAATGCATTGAATACATTTCTGGGATTTGTTAAGATATTTCTATCTGTTCATAGGGTCCTTATCATCACAAGTTTGGCCCAGCAAATGATGTTCCTCAACTGCACCACAGCCACTGCATCTCAACAGGTAAGTCCCAGTAATACACAGGCACTACCTCTCAAAAGGTAAGTCCCAGTTATACACAGGCACTACCTCTCAACAGGTAAGTCCCAGTAATACACAGGCACTACATCTCAACAGGTAAGTCCCATTAATACACAGGCACTACATCTGAACAGGTACGTCCCAGTAATACACAGGCACTACCTCTCAACAGGTAAGTCCCAATAATACATAGGCACTACCTTTCAACATGTAAGTCCCAGTTATACACAGGCACTACATCTCAACAGGTAAGTCCCAGTAATAGTTTGTTTCATCTCTTTTGGAATGGGGCTGGGCCTTTTGTATTCGGAAAAAAAACTGTCTTTTTATTATTCCCCGCCATAGGAGGGATATTGTTTTGGCGTTGTCCGTCCGTCCGTCTTTCCATCCATCCGGCACTTTTGTGTCCGGGGCCATATCTTGGAAATGCTTTGGCGGATTTGATTCGTTGAAATCTGGTATGAGTATATATATGGATAAGAGGACGATGCACGTCAAATGGCATTGTACACCATCTGTTAATAACGGAGTTAAGTTCCTGTGTACCTTGAAAAAAAATCTTTTTAATATAAGCTTAGAGCTTTATATCCATTAACACATGAGCCAGAGCCATGAAATTTGCCATAGTTGGCCTCAATCATCTGAGGGTGATTCACATTCAACACCCATAATCCTAGGGGCTAAGGTCATGGCCCTTTGTATCTTGAAAAAAATGCTTTTTAATATAAGCATAGAGCTTTATCTCCATTAACACATGAGCCAGAGCCATGAAACTTGCCATAGTTGGTCTCAATCATCTGGGGGTGCTTCACATTCAACATCCATAATCTTAGGGGTCAAGGTCAAGGTTACACATCGTGGTTAAAGGTCACAAATTTAATGAATTATTCATTATTTAGTCATTCTTTTACTATGCATTAATGGATTCTGTAATAACTGTCCATAGTTAATTGATTCATGAAAAATATACTATCTGCATTTTATTGTCTGCAAACCCATCACAGGTACAAATGAGTTAAAAAAATAATTAACAAAAGGCACAACCCTTCGCTTATACCTTTTATTTTAGTTCTACACCCATTCATAAACAAAATTTATTTGGCAGGGGATATCAATTCAACAAATTTACTTGGCTTAAGTAAAATTGAGAAAATGGTGTTCTGGTAGTTTTTGGTAATAAATACTTTAATATTGAGGATACAAGTGTGTTAAATATTACATTTTCTATGGATCAACTTGTAGAGCTGAATAGAAAAATAAAATGGAAATGGCATATATTTTTTCCTTGCTTTGGAAACCTTCACTTGTTAATTTTATTCAGTCATTTTAGAAAAATGTATACTTTGTTACATTTGGAATGTGGCCGAACAACAGCCCCAAATAAATATAAATTAAAAACTGAGGTAAGTCCCCTTATAATTGGAAAAGGAATCACTGCTGATCACCTAGCACGAGTTCCCGTCTTAAAATGCCTCGTTCTTGGAAAACTTTTCTTAATGCATGTGCTGCTTTAAGCCTCACCCTAGATTAGCCTGTTCATTCAGCACAGGCTAGTACGGGACGACATTATCCACTTTTTTGCATTTTTTTGCTTTTTTTGTTTCAGGTAGTCTCTTCTTTATGAAAATCATTGTTCGAAAATTTGTCCCTGATTAGCCTGCGCCGACTGCACATGCATTAAGCCAAATTTACCCTAAATGCGGCTTTTATAAACTTAAGACTTTTGATGCAATCAAGTTTAACAAATTGGTAAAACCCAAATGCTAACTGGGTTTTCTGCACTTCAATTAATTGACCAGACTATCTTATTTCAATTTGAGGGTTAAACGTGAAACTAAGGCATCTTCAATACAATACAAGAGTTTCACACTTAACACTCAAATTATGGGTTATATTGACCAACAAAAGCTTTATTTAAAAAATGGCAATAATATGCAAATTATTTGTAGGTACCAATCAAAACTTACTCTTTAACTCTTTGCAAAATCATGTTCCATATCAAATGTAATGATCATAATTAAACAGTCATTTCTATAAAAAAGGGTCAATGTTTTTTGTACAATGGGTTTTATACTTTTGGGGATCTGAATAGCAACTTTAATAGCCAATAATGTGATTGAAATTGTTATTATATGCAAGTGATAGTAGTAGTATAAGAAGCTTTGTATCGACTACATCAGGAATTGATTTCCCCAATTGCTATAGACCCCAGAAAACTTGTTAGTGATATGTTATACATATGAACACATTTTTAGATCTGTTTTAAGCTTACTCTATAAAGCATTTATTGTGATAACCCTATGTTAAGTATTGTGCTGTACTGCGTGGTCAACTTTTGGCTCGTTACCACTCTAGAGGCCTAATTTGTTAATCCAATCTTGATGAAACTTGGCAAGAAGTATATATTGATGCCACCACAGGGGCAACATATATGACTTTATCTTGATACAACTTAGTGGGTATGCTTATATTGACAATATGTATGCCAATTTGGAGTTCAGGTTATGTGCAAGTCAAATTGTAGAACTCCACTCCAGATGCCACATTTATGACTCAATTTGATGAAACTTGGTCAAAATGTTTATCTTTTAATTTTTGAGGCTAAGTTTCTTTCAATGTAACATTCATCCAAAAACTAGGTCACCAGGTACAATATATAAAAACCTTCTTTTCACTTTAGAACTCACATTAATAACTCATTCTTGGTGAAACGTGGTCATAATGATAATCTTGAATGCTTGACATTGGATTCACATCATGTGCATTCAAAAACTAGGTCACTACATGTAGTTCAAATGTTCTTAATATCTTGTTACCACTCTAGATAACTTTATTGACACTCAATCTTCATAAAACTTCATTTGAATGATTTTTGTATTTTGTCTAGACCAAGTTTGAAATCGGGTCACATCTTTCCAATAACAAGGTAAAAAAGTTAAATCATAAACCACTCTAGAAGCCATATGTATTGACTCAATCATGTTCAAACTGGGTCAGAATGTTTATCTTCGAAACTTCAAGTCTTCTACCAAAGTTTTAAGTTGAACTAACGTAAGTCTTCAGGGTCATCCTGACCCTCTTGTTTCAATAAGCAAGAAGGATATATTGGATTGCTTTCAATTAAGGTACTTATTGATGTTTTTAAAGATAATTTTTGCATTAAAGAAATATGCTGTAGGTTGTGTTGCTCAGTGTACTTAAAATACTTATGGTGTTTAATTTTAAAACCAAATGTATGTTTTCTACTCATTCTATGTTCAAAGGTCCTCAGTCTCTCTTGCAACAACAAAAGCTGAAGTTGAAGTGTGAAAGAGAGAAAGAGTTGACATGAAATTGCTGCTTCAGCCTTAATTGGAACATCAGCAGCACCAGCAACAACAACACTTAAAATTCAGCAATCAACAGTTTGATTGACGAAGGCTTTTAAATGTATGAGACTTGAGAAAATTAAATTGGAGATTCACCTTTGGTGAATGTTTTTTTTAATATTTGAGCAGATAATAACAATTGAGGCTTGAACATGTGCTTAAAGTGTCGTCCACGCAGGCTAATCTGGGTTAACACTTGTAGCTGTAATGGTATTTGTTTGTATAAAGGAAGTCTTTTTGGCAAAAATCTAGCTAAGGCGGATTGTCGTCAGTGATTAGCCTGTGAGAACTGCACAGGCTAACTTGAGACAATACTCTACATACATTTAATTTATGCTTTCCGGTGGTTTAAAGAGAAATATCAGTGAAATAAAACTGGTATTTCACTGTTTTAAACAGTGAAAAATAGTGATATTTTTCAGTTTTACAGTGAAATGACGTCATTTTTTCGACTAAATGACGTCATAAGTTCAGCGAAATTATCAAGTTTATCTCTTTTACAATATTAATAAGCGGTGAAAAAAGCATTATTAAATAAAAAGAAAATGTGTTGGATTTGATGGAATATATATTTTAATTCACTTGTGATCATACAAAATTCATATTTTCACTCCCGCAGCCTGGCTGCGCCACTTGTGAAAATATTATTTTATATGATCACTCGTGAAATAAAATCGATATTCCATCGAATCCAACAAATATCCTCTTTACATTTAACCCCATTTTCACGGAGTGAGGCTCAATTTTGTGAATATTCATATACATGTGGCATTATGATTCTGTCCATGTGACATTTTCATAGCTCGATGAACCAAATGCATCTACAAATTATAAACTCATTTATTTGTATTACCATTTTATTGTTCCATTCCCTTGTTGCGAAATTACATCATTATTTTGTGCCAACCTTTACACAGTAAATATGACGTTACCGTTGGCATTTACCGGAACCCGAGCAGCGTAGGTTATGTTTGGGAGGCGGGTGGTTGACTTTTTAACTTCCATAATGACTGTTTCTTTTCATTTGTCTATGGCAAAATGACACATTAAATGATGCCTTTAAACAAAAATGAAATCAGATACAATAGCGAGTTAGACAATTTTGATATTTAAAAGTCTAACTAAAAGTCTTTGTGTTGTAATTATAAGGGTTTAATAGTAATTAAAAATTATTTACTATGGGTAAAAATGTGGCGTCTTTTAGTGGTTTGCCTTTAACATTCTATCTGCTCTATATTTCAAAACATTGATCATCATGATAATTGGTGATAATATTTTTTATCATAATCTCTCGTCCAAGTTTTGTTAGCAGCCAGATCAACTTTAGCACTTTCAACATATGTTTTTGTTTAATGAACACAATTGACCAAATTAAACTTGTCTGCCATTGCACTCACAATCACTGTAACACAGTTTTCTAAACAGGCGTATGTTGTTGGCAATCTCGTTTTTCATTTATTTGGATTATGAGCTGAGTGAAAAAATGAGCCCTGTCTAAGCATAAATACCATAATAATTTATGCACTTGGCGTAATTTTCTTGACAATTTACATATCTTTCGGTGTACTGCTCACATTGCAAAACTGTGCAATGCTATGTAGAGTTTATGCCCTGTGTCTAACTTCATGTCAAATGGTGACTTGCCTACTTAAAATGACCTTGTTGAGATGAATAGGATAATCTCGTGCTGATGCAACTGTTTCACGTTGTTTCTATTTTATTTTACAGGAAAAACTGTCAATTTACAAAGCACCCTTCCCTGAAAATCTGGCCAAGCTAATACACAATGTGAATGCATCAACGTGACCCTTCAGAGAAACAGGATTCCAGGCCGAATGTCAAACTGTCTGGGCTCCAGCAGCAGCCTCAGCCGTGGGGGTCAGGTTCATGATGCACCTATGCTCTCAATGCTCTATGAACATCATAATCTCACAGCAACAGTGGATAACATGACCTTCAAGTTGGGGATGGTAATGCATGATAATTTTATTAAAACCCACAAACCAAGTCTTAGAGAGGATTTATTTAAGTCAATTTTCTGTTAGTTGGTTAGTCAGATGGGCGTTTTGTCTGCATATTATGTAAAACAATTTTATCAAACCACATCTACATTTCTCAAGGGAAATGATACTTCAGTTGTGTAAACCCCATGAAGTCTGGGTTTGATTGGTAGATGGTCATCTTGTGACAAAGCCCTTATTTATCATTGGCCAAGTAACTTTTGCACAAGTTCAAATTAATATCTTTGTATCTCACCACACATGGGAATTCAGAGGCTGTGTAACTTATATTCTTTTCAAGGTTATTAACTGGCATTGTGCCCACAGTTGTGTGAATATTTTTGTTAATAAAAAAGAAAGCATAAAGCATTTGCATCACTTGTAATCAATAATGTTTGATGAAGGAACAATCATTTTGCAATATGACAAATATTCCAGAATATATTTGTCTTTTGACGGATTTTGGTCAGTGTCTAGCAGTATTCTATCAACCAAGCCACGTCCGCAAAGCAGCGATTTGTCTTCCACGTTTGAGCTACCTTTTTGCCACGGTGTGTTGTCCACTCAACATGGATTGTTTTAATAAAATCAAATGGAGTTGTAGAAGATATTTGCTGATTCCTGTTTATGATCATAATTGTATATGACACAATTCATCAACAACACTCACGCATATGAACGGTAGCTTGTACAAGTATTCATGCACAAATTAAAGGATCATTTTCTTTAAAATGTTCATTCATTATCAAAAATTTGTTTCCAAACATATTTTTATGCCCCCCTTCGAAGAAGAGGGGGTATATTGCTTTGCTCATGTCTGTCGGTCGGTCCGTCCACCAGGTGGTTGTCAGACGATAACTCAAGAACGCTTGGGCCTAGGATCATGAAACTTCATAGATACATTGATCATGACTCGCAGATGACCCCTATTGATTTTGAGGTCACTAGGTCAAAGGTCAAGGTCACGGTGACCAGAAATAGTAAAATGGTTTCCGGATGATAACTCAAGAACGCATATGCCTAGGATCATGAAACTTCATGGGTAGATTGATCATGATTCGCAGATGACCCCTATTGATTTTGAGGTCAATAGGTCAAAGGTCAAGGTCACGGTGACCCGAAATAGTAAAATGGTTTTCGGATGATAACTCAAGAACGCTTTCGCCTAGGATCATGAAACTTCATAGGTAGATTGATCATGACTTGCAGATTACCCCTATTGATTTTGAGGTCACAAGGTCAAAGGTCAAGGTCACGGTGACCCGAAATAGTAAAATGATTTCGGATGATAACTCAAGAACGCTTTTGCCTAGGATCATGACACTTCATAGGTACATTGATCGTGACCCGCAGATGACCCCTATTGATTTTCAGGTCACTAGGTCAAAGGTCAAGGTCACAGTGACAAAAATCGTATTCACACAATGGCTGCCACTACAACGGACAGCCCATATGGGGGGCATGCATGTTTTACAAACAGCCCTTGTAACATATTGATATATTGACTATGCTTTGATTTATTGTTTGATTTAATCACTTTTCCTCTCTTTTACTTACCAGGTTGAGGGTCTCCCAAAACCACCCAGTGCCTTGCGATGAAAACCTCCAACGGGACTGTGACCTTGCCCTTGGACTCACCTAATGGTCAGGTTCAAGGTCACATGGGCTTAGATAGTCACTGCAGTAAAAAAGTGTATGGTTTTAAAGGTACTTGTTCACAGATTTCATGAGTAGTTTGATTGACCAGACTGACATAACTAAAGCACATTTAAAGTGGCTACATATACATATATAAAAAAAAACATACAAACATATAACTACAAAGAATACCAATATTTGCAGTATGGTATTGCGAATTGCTTTTACTGCTTTTAATACAAAATAATAGTAATAATCTCAGTTAAAAACCCAAAAGAAGGCAGTTTTTATAATTTTCTTTCTTAATTTTGTATATTTATTACTTTAGGTTATTCCATTAACTGTGTTGTTGTGGTTTAATAATGTTTGAAAAATGATATGGATAACTCGATGACCAAGTTATATTATATTGTTCCATCTGTATTTGTAAACAAAATGACTGCAGAACAGGGCATCACTACGTTAATGTATTAACATTTACCTTAAAATTTGTATTTTTTTACAATTTTGTATTTTTATACGGGTGGTGCGGTAGTCAAGTGGTAACACACTGGTCTACCAATCCAGAGGTCCCCGTTTCAATTCCTGGCCGGGGCACTGGAAATTTCAGAAGTGCTTCAAGTGTTTCCCACTAGAGATGTACTGGTATGAAACCCTGGTGATTCTTGCGTGTATCGGTTCTATACACTGAGCACGTAAAAGAACCAAGGGATCTATTCGCAAAGAGCTAGGGTATCGCACCCGGATTCCTTGTATCTCAATACTGTCTCTTCTGCTTGCTGTCTATTCAGCAAAAACAAAGGACCCCATTGGAAATAAGTGTTTGCACTTTCATGGGTTATCCTTGACTTCAAGGTCAAAAGAAATACACATACACATTTGTCAAAATGACTAAAAAAGGGCATCAACAGAAACATGTTCATTTAAATATTGCTCAATCACTGACAGTAAACGGAAATTCTACAGAAAGAAAAATACTTTAAAATATTGCTCCATTGTTTTACTGTAAACGAATTGACTACAGAACAGGAATATATCTTTTAACATTTCCCTTAAAATATTTTATATAATTTTCAGTAAAGAAGATGACTTCACAACATGACATCCAAGACTGCAGGGACGAAATGACTCACGCCAGCAGAGGAAGCCAAGACACAATACGAGAATTTCCAGCGGCTTACCTGCTTGTATGGGTTTATTTTAAACCTAATTATTATATGATTTAGTTAGGTAATTATATATATTTATATAGTTTAAATATAGATTTGATATTATTCACTGAAGTAAAAATATGAAAACAATTATTACAATTTTTTTGTTCAACATCAGCCAGCCAGTAAATTGTTTGTTTCTAAAAAATGCAAATGTGTGTCGAATATCAATAGGACATTACGTTTGTCATAAATCAATTTAAAATATTAAATTAATCTACAACAGTGCACACAATCTGACATTTTTTTTCCACCATACTCAGTCATCGAAATTAGCACACGCCCGATCGCCCGTGGCGAGTAAAATTACTGCCGGGCACATACAAAAATTCACGTTTGTGGCCCGCCGGGCATGTAAATTATTGAAGCCAATTGACAGTTTATAAAAAAAATCGTAAGCGGTTCTTGATATTTGCAGATCTATTGTTCAATTTTGCAAACAAACACCTTGCCGTAAGTTGTAAAACAATGAAATTCGATTGGTTTAACAACATGCACCTGCTTGCACACGTCATCGTTATTGTTTTTGACGGATGCAGTTCGGTCACATTTGGTTCTTATTGACGGTTTCTCTAGACATTAATCGAGAAGCAATCGTGATACATTGGCTATCTCGGATTCCTCCGTAAGATATTTATGAAATAAATCGTCCGCTGATCCAGAGTGATCTAGTAGATGCTTTTTGAATCGATCATTTCAATCAAGTAATACGCTTCCGTTTTTGTCAAGGCTGCACACCACACTTTTTAGCCACCAATGCGAATTGGCCCCGGTCAAATTTCTAAATAAAGAGAACATTGCTCCAGTAAGCACCATTTTGAGTGTCTAAATAATAATGAATGTCAGGTTTGAGTTGTGGTGATTTTTCTTGGATGTTTGTAAGTTACCAAAACATTGGTATTTTAACTATAGCTGCATACAGGAAGTAGAATTAATGCAATTCGAAAACAGGTGTAATGCTGGCTCCGGTCAGTATTTCTGTTGGAAATTTGAAAGGGCGTACAGACATTGAACTTTTACAAAAAATCTAATCCTTTGACCCCCAATTTTCTCCATTGCTGTTTAGTACTTGGTAAGTTACCAATGTAAAAACATGGTTTCCAGGCACCTTGCTTCTGCAGGAAAGTGGCAGTTTGTTGTTGAAACTGGCTTAAAAAGGCTCGGAAACACACAGAATTCTCATGTTTTGATTTGAAATCATCAATACTAAAACATTTTGCCCCAACTCATTTGATTTGAATGTTACTGATTTTTCAGAAGGCACAGCCTCAACCATTCTGGAAATGTGCTTGGTTTATTTTCAGATTTGCGAGGTGACCAGTTTCCAGACATTGGTTCGCTCCTGCTTGTGTACGAGATTGGCCGAGACTAAAAAAACTGTAGTGTGCCACCCAATGTAAACAAATGTCATTGTCGACATAGAGGCTATGCAGTATCTTAGGTATGTTGATGGGGCTAAGCCCGATAAAGCACTTCCAAAATAAAAAATTGACAATGATTTAGAGAAAAAAGAAGTCAAGAAATGGTACGAGGACACCAGAGAACGCTCTTTTCAAGAGCACTGGTGTAACGATCGACCGTCTTAATTCTAGTGACTGATTAGATGTAATTGTATTCACTACTATTGAAACAAATGTTCTGCTTTACTATGTGTAGCATGTAAGTGTTAAAATGTTGTGATTTGTTATAATTTTGGTTAAAAAAGTTTGGGCATGTAAAAAATATGTTGGGCATGTACAAATTCTTAAGTAACTGGCCCGACTGGCATGTAACTTTTCAAAGCTAATTTCGAAGACTGCATACTTTTTGTCAGTTTGTAAGGATGCAATTAAAAAGAGTGTGTATCCGACTTTGCATCAGACCCCTATTAGAAGTAGAGTCCTGCCTATAAAGAGACTAATCCAGTACCGACCTGTGCACATATCAATTGCAATAATCAAGCTGTCATAATTGCACTTGTCTTTGGCTTATTCTCAGATGAGTCGCTATATCAATGTATTTAATGTTATTTTTTACCTTAAAAAATAACAGTGTGTAAATGTTAACCCTGTAAATTCAAGTGATTTCAAAATAAAACACATGCAAATGACTTTTAAACTGTCCTCACGTTAGCTTCTGTTTTTGTACTGAACATAAAAAAGTGTTGCATTTGTTAAATCTTCATTTATGAATAACACTTTTTCTAGAACAAGTATATTTAAACCCTTTCTTGTTAACCCGCCTCGTGTATTTTATGCCCCACTTCAAAGAAAAGGGGGTATATTATTTTGCAGGATGTTTGCCAGTCTGTCGTTGGGTGTGTTGGTAGACCAGTTGATTTCCTATAACTAACTAGTCAACGAATTGATATATTGGCTTCATACTTCACATGTGCATTGGTCTTGGACAGTAGATGACCTCTATTGAAATTGGGGTCACTACTTCAAAGGTAAAGGTCACTGTCACAATAATTATGAAAATCATGTAAGATCAATAACTTGTCAACAAATTGACCAATTGGTTTGTTACTTCACATATGCATTTGCCTTGGACAGTAGATGGCCTCTATTGAAAATGGGGTCGCTAGGTCAAAGGTCACAGTCACAATACGTGTGAAAATCCTTTCTGATCTATAACTCGTCAACAAATTGACCTATTGGCTTGATACTTCACATGTGCATTGGCCATGGACGGTAGATGACCCCTATTGAAATTAGGGTCACTAGGTTAATGGTCAAGGTCACTGTCGCAATTATAAGTGCGAAAATCGTGTCCGATTAATAACTTGTTAAAAAATTGACCGATTGGCTTGATACTGAACATGTGCATCGGTCTTGGACAGTAGAGGATGTCTATTGAAATTTGGGTCACTAGTTCAAAGGTCAAGGTCACTGTGACATTAGGTGTTAAATTGGTATTCATTCGATATGTCATAAAAGGATTGAGTGATGGGAGTCAAAGCTCTGTTTTGGGAGGCATCTGTCTCAAACTGCGGAGCTCTTGTTTTTATTTAAACATTCTTTAAAAAAAAGGTTTGGTGATAAATCAAAATGAACTTATGTTTCCTCTCTAATTATTTTAGCTTCATTGCATTGAATGCGCTCACATTTTCAAGTCGCTTTACAACTCTAGAACATCGTAGGCACAATGTAGGCTCTAGTTAAATCTTTTGACATTGAATTGTCGATATGAAAGGTCGAAACACTGACAAGTGTTTTGTCGGATTTAAATTAGTTTTGTTTGTCCTTGAAAACGCTAGTATTGTCTTTAATTTGTTTGACGCACGATTTACTTTTATTCCAGAAAACCTGGGTAGCAGAGCAATGAGTATATCCCAGGAGCATTTGCAGTCACAGCAAGTGAACCAGCGGCAGTCATCGTCTCTAGATTCCGAGATCCCCATGCTTCACAACCCTCAGTCTATGAACATCATGCAGAGCAAACCTTGGGTGAGTTTTCGTGTCATGTGCATGCTTTTTCGTGGCCTCACTTTCAGAGATTGGTGGGTGCATGTAGATTTACCCTTTTGTGTCCATATATCTTTCAATCCAGCTGTGTTTTTTTTGTCATGTGTGACCTAGAAAAGTATTGCTTCTTGTGTGATAGAATCAGACTTATTTACAATCATGTGAACTTTCCTTCTTGTTTATTATACCCTACAAACGAAGTTTAGGGGTGTATATAGGAGTGAGCTTGTCAGTCGGTCGGTTCGTATCAAGTGTCCATTCTCTAATTCAAATTGTTTTCATCCGATTTTCACCAAACTTGGTCAGATGTTGTATCTAGATGATGTCTAGATCAAGTTCGAATATGGATCATGTCGGGTCAAAAACTAGGTCACTGGATCACTAAGTGCGTTTTAAAGTATGGTGTCCGCTCTCTTATTCAAGTAGTTTTCATCAGAGCTTCACCAAACTTGGTTAGAATTTGTAACTATGATGTGTAGGTAAAGTTTGAACATGTGCCTTGCCGGGTCAAAAACTAGGTCACGGGGTCACTTAGTGCGTTTTAAACATTAAGGATGGTGTCCGCTGTTTTTTTGTGAAGGCAACATGCAAAATATTCAGTGTCAATGCAGCAGGTAGAGTATTAGTCACGTCTGTGGCGAAGCTCTAGTTTTGGTTAATTTTTAGCTCGGCTGGTTTTGGAGAAAACCCGAGATATTTTCATAGACAGCTCGTCGTCCGGCGTAAGCGTCGTGCTAAAACCTTAAAATTGGCCTTAACTTTTTAAATATTGAAGATAGAAACTTGATATTTGGCATGCATGTGTATCTCATGAAGCTGCACATTTGAGTGGTAAAATTCCAAGGTGAACATCATCCTTCAAGGTCTAGGGTCCAAAAAACAAATCCAAGGGAAGTAATAAGCTTTATATGGACATAGTTATCTGACCTGCCAATATATATATTTTTGTTAAATAAATCAAAGTGGCGCAGTAGGCGGCATTGTGTTTCTGACAAACATATTGTGGTAAAAGGTCAAGGTCAAGGTCATCCTTTACGGTCTACGGTAAAAAATACAAATCCAAGGGAAGTAGTAAGCTTTAAAGGGCGATACCTAATCAATATTGAACATAGCAACTTGATATATTTGGCATGCATGTGTATCTCATGGAGCTGCACATTTTGAGTGGTGAATCTACAGTCAGGGTAGTGGCTTTTAATTATTTGCTACTAAAAATAGAGATTTGTTAGAGACAATTATTTTCAAGGGAAGTAATTTATTTAATTATAAATGTCATGTTATATATTTCCTTACCAAGAATTGAAGTTCTTTTCACAGTTACTGTACAGATTTATTATTTTGATTATTTATAACTCAAATGATTGATTTGTCAAAGTTTTTTTTAAATTATATAATAATCATTTCTTTCATGTTTATTACATACCTGTGGACTTATGTCCATAGATACATGATCAAATCTGGCTATTATCTCTTTTAAACCACAGGCCTTGGTTGTCAGTGATGTCTAAAATGGTCATAATTGACTGTGAGACCCCCCCCCCCCCCCCCCGGTTGGATTGAACAAAATTCAAGAGAAGTAATAAGCTTGAAAGGGAGATGATTTCTATACCTGCCAAATGATTTTATTATTTCAAAGCGGCGCAATAGGGGGCATTGTGTTTCTGACGAACACTTCTCTCATTTTAAATGATATAATTATCATTTCTTACCTGTTCTAATTTTTAAATGCTAGTTTTCATTAAATACCAATGGACTTATGTCCATAGATACATGATGAACTCTGGCTATGATTTCTTTGATAAACCACAGGCCTAGGTTGTCAGTGTTGTCTGACTTGGTCATTTTTGACTGTCTACAGACCCCCCCCCCCCCCCCCCCCCCGGTTGGATTGGACAAAATCCAAAGGAAGTAATAAGCTTTAAAGGGAGATGATTTCTATTCCTGCCAAATGATAAATAGAAATTTAATTTCAATGCGGGGCAGTAGAGGGCATTGTTTCTGACGAACACATCTCTTGTTGGGTCACTAGGTCAAAGGTCAAGGTCACTGTGTTCTCTAAACAAAAAATAATATTTTCTGACAAGCTTTCGCAGCCGAGCGTGGCACCCGTGATGCCACGCTCTTGTTCTTTCATAGTAGTAAAGTTTTCAGTCAAAAGTAAAATGTGGTTGCATCGGTGACTTTTTGCCTACTTCACAGCAGACATCTCAGAAAAACTCTTTTTCAACATGTTTTATTTTCTATTGGCTAGTTGGCCCTTTCTAAATTGTTGTCAATGATAATGAAATATTTTTCCAAAGGAAAAATGTATGTTTATGGAATATCATCCCATATTTCCTGATTGATGGAGAAACTTAAAGTTAGTTGATAGTAAATTGGTTATAATTAATTTTTAATGTAACTCAATGTATAAAAGTGCTATTATTGTTCTTGTTTATCATGGGTAACACACATAAAATGAAAAACTGACATTTACTGTTATGAATCTTTCTTTATTTCAGACGTCCATTGACGAAATCAAACCGGCAAATCAGAAGGACAGCCTATTGCTACAGTTGTTATCATATTAACCCCAGTCATACCGAAGAAGCTCAGAGATATAAATGCTGTTTAAGATGTGCTAGTTTCTGCATACTCCATGTCTGGTGTGAACATGTACAAATGAAAGTCTCTACATACCCCATGTCTGATGTGAACATGTTCAAATGAAAGTCTCTACATACCCAATGTCTGATGTGAACATGTACAATTGAAGGTCTCTACATACCCCATGTCTGATGTGAACATGTACAATTGAAAGTCTCTGCATACTCCATGTCTGGTGTGAACATGTACAATTGAAAGTCTCTGCATACTCCATGTCTGGTGTGAACATGTACAATTGAAAGTCTCTGCATACTCCATGTCTGGTGTGAACATGTACAATTGAAAGTCTCTGCATACTCCATGTCTGGTGTGAACATGTACAATTGAAAGTCTCTGCATACCCCATGTCTGATGTGAACATGTACAATTGAAAGTCTCTGCATACCCCATGTCTGATGTGAACATGTACAATTGAAAGTCTCTGCATACTCCATGTCTGGTGTGAACATGTACAATTGAAAGTCTCTGCATACTCCATGTCTGGTGTGAACATGTACAATTGAAAGTCTCTGCATACTCCATGTCTGGTGTGAACATGTACAATTGAAGGTCTCTACATACTCCATGTCTGGTGTGAACATGTACAATTGAAGGTCTCTACATACCCCATGTCTGGTGTGAACATGTTCAATTGAAGGTCTCATCTTTGAATTTGGGACAGGTGGAAAATTAGTGACTTGATTCAGACAAAAATCGCATAATGACAAATCCCAACAAAAAGTGGAAAGCCAGAAAGTCTTGTGGCCAGCCATGTTTTTATGTGACCATCCCAGTTGTGTTCAAGGAAAAACAAAAGTTCATGTTTTATTGGAACTATTATGTTGTCAGTCATTTTATGTTGAAGGCTTTTATTAACTATATTTAAATTTAATAAGATTAAGATTACTTGATAAAAGCAATAATGTAAGATATTATTATAAGCGCAAAATTAGCTTTGTACTTTGTCTGTTTTGTGAAATTTTATTTTGGAAATGTTAAGGAAAATATAATGCTAGTAAATATATGTCTATGCATGTTGAATTTAACATTTGTCAAACTGTTTTAATGATGCTGGTAACTTTGACAAAATTGAAAAAAATGTATTGTTTTCATGTAATGACACATGTTTTTTTTTGCTAAACCTGTACTATAGAGGTCATAGTTACAAGAATTATTCAGACAGGTGGAGAATGTTTATGCTATGGCTTTGATACTCTTCAGTGTGCCCATTGGTGTCAGTGTTTTTCGGCGTAAGCTGTATTAAGCCAGCTTTTCACCCTGACTTGAACTTTGTAAGTGTCCAATAATACTCAAATAAAATTTCCCGCGGCTAGGTACGAATGAATACACTTCATTTATTCCATTGGCTGATTTGAGTATAACACCAGAACATTGGAAACATATCCGCGTCTTTGTAACACTGTTTTACTGCATGAAACAATTTTATCTCTAATTAAAAGGCTCAATAGATAGAACAGTTTTACAATCAATTTTCGACATAAATACAGTTTGTGCGTTCACCTTTTATTTTCAGAGAATTACCAGCGCAAAAGCGTTTATACTAAAGGCTATGTTGTCATATTTAGTACTTACTTGCATTGCATTTCAACCGGCGAGGTTCGGGTCAATGCGCGGCCATTTGTGTAAGTCAGAGTTTATATACAGTTCATCACCGGAGTTCGCAGAAGGGGTTGCGATCATTGTGTTACACCGGTCTTACTGACAATAACGTAGTGACTGTAATGCATTGCATTCCAATCCGCAAGGTATCGAGGTCAGTTTGCGGTCAGTTGCAGAAATCTTTATATAAACGCCGTCTCGTAAACTTTGTGCACTTGAAGTCTGTTTTGATCAGAAAGATACTAAATAAAGATATTCGGCGATATTATTGTGGTATGTCAATCATCGATTTTTGATATGGTTTCAACATTTGCATGATAAGGACCAATTTTTATAAAATTAATTAGAAATATTTATCCATTTAGACCAGTTTATTAAGCATGAGCACAATAATTCGCTATACTATAATTATGCAATTAAATAAGATTCGAGTATTGCCGGCTGACCTATATGCACTCGTTTATTTTCATGTTTCTTGTGTTTTTCTATTCTGTAAATATAGATATCTGAGTAATAATATCACATAAAGCAAAATAAGCCACGAAATCTGGCGCAACACCCCGTAATTGATTTGCTTATGATGTAGCTAAGAACTGCGCACAAAAAAGGCATCCGCTACTTTTTATCTCATAGAGATAACTTTTGATCGTTCATAAACATCGACCACAATCAACGCCGTATATCTTTTTTAAAGATATTTCTTGTTATCAATAATGTTGTTTATTGTCTTACTATTTCTTGAAAATATTGATTAATTTCAGACAAAAACATTTAATCTTCCTTAAATTGTCTATTCTGTATTTACTACCAGTTATTTAATTATTTGCTTGAACATGATTTAAAAATGACTTTTTTTGTGACTTAAAATGCTTTACATGTTTTAAAACTGAGTGTTTAAAAACGAAAATATGAGATGTAGGGATTATGGCAAAGTTATGATCTGACTATTTTTTGTTTTTGTAAGGTTTATTATGCTTTATATGTTTGTATATAGACGAGATTAACTTGGCCAAGAAATCTTCATCACTGTATATATTGGTCAGTACATTTGTCATTTGTATTTGTATATAGAGCGATAGCCAAATGGTTGTATTTACAATGTAAATCATGCGTTTATTGTTGCCATTTTGACTTTCGCTGTAAACATTCATTTGTACAAACAATTTTCATCATGTACATCTTTTAGATGCCAGATAATAAAAAAAAACATTGCTTGTGGAGATGCTCATTTAAAACTTTCTTAATGATACAGAACAACACATTCTGAAGAGGCAAATATGCTTTAGGCAAAAGGAACATCTTGTTACTAGCATATGTAATTCTTTTCATAAAGTAAAGTCAAGCAACTATTGAAAGATTGGTTTAGCTTTGTTTTGCATTATCTTAAGAGAAATTAATTTATTCAACTTGGAAATCAGTCAATTGCAAATCAAGCGAGAGTGATGTAATATGCTAACACTTGTCAATAATTGAATTGTCTCTCTTTGTACGCAAGATAGAGGGACGTTATTGCTTGAAAAATAAAGTTGTCTCCCTTGTTCCCTTGTTAGATAATACTTTTGTTCATCTTTCAACATAACAAGTACATTCAGACAGTTATTAAAAATATGACACACTTTATACTCGGCCATCAGTTTTTATTAGGATTTTGTGGAATATTTACTAAACTAATATACGTCTATTTAATAAATTAATAGTTATGTGTGGAATTCTGTCTTAAATATGGCATGACCTATCTTTTGTTTCATTAATTCGGATCGGAATAATTTTAGGAAATGGTATGGTTATGAGGGTCTCTACGTGCAAAATGTTGCTTTTTGTGTTAAAGATATGGCTTGTACATTGAATTTGTTATGGAAATATCATAGTTTATGTGACTTAAAGAGATATACATGTTTATGTTAGTGATGTGTTTTTGCTGATCCAAGTCTGTTCCTGCACACTATTTAAAGTTGATAACTACAAGTTATCTCACTCAAATGGAAATACATGTAGTATTTTACTGTGAAAAAGTGTTGTGAGTTCAAATAAAAATATTATGAACCGTTGTATTAGTACTATATTGGTTCCCCTATTGAAACTAGGAGACACATATTGATTTTGGCCTATCCGTCCATTAGTTCGCGGTCATTCTTTGGTCGACATCGGTTTCCAGTCAATATCTTAAGAACTATTCCGTTAAGAGCTTTCAAATTTCACATTGTGATTGGCGTTCTTGGAGGTTTAGTATCGTTTGATTTTGGATTCCTCAGGTAAAGTATTAAGGTTGCAGGGGTCTCTTGGGTGAAATGGTAACAATGTCGGGATTAAGACTTGAGCACACCATCGTCTTTGCATTCAGTCAATACTTGATGTAACGTTTATAAGGAAATCGTTCAATGAGACATCACTCGGACGTATGCACACGTTACCTCATGGTGAAAGAGACGTTATTGAGACGTCGTCACACATTATAATTTTACAAAATCATGCTGGTAAAGCCTTAAATTTGATAACTGCTGCGATGCGATTTGATGCTGAGGAAGTCATGTCGTCAGAATATCTACATGCTTTTGGTCAAGGCAAAATTAGCAAATGCAGACTACTCTCTGTTGATAACACAATATTGTTTTCAATATATCAAATAACACGAATTTTAGGGAAAAAAATTGATGAAAACCTATCGGTAAATGCCATTTGTCTTGTATTGTGAGACAGAACTACCTAATAGTAGAGTGCCCATGATACATGTAGAAGGAAAATCGTTTAATTATCTAACCACACTTTTCTATCGGCAAGTATTGTGCTTAGATGTTCTATTTATAAGACGCAATGAGATTTGTACACGGGTCATGCAAAAATTGATCTTATGCAATATGATCCCAACGTAGCTTCAGCCAGGCCTGCGCAATCGCACAGTCTTGTAAGAATATGAATACTGAATAAAAACACTGTATTATTTATTAGATGATGTTAAAACACTGTATTATGTGAATTGGGAATAAGACATCAAACTGGGAATGGACATCATTTTGGTGATTTTCTCAAACAAAACTATTCATTTCATGATCTACATATATTTGTGTAATATATTATCTATAATTTAAGCTTAAAGAAATTTTCCATGACTTTTTCATTAACAGTGATTGAATTTTTATCATTTAAAGTGTATTTTTAAACTGTGTCCATGCGCGGCATGGACACAGTTTCATTTCATGAGGATTTTTTTTTAATTAATAAAAAATCCAGTTTTGAAGAAAAATCAATTTAAATGATGCTATTATATATGCAAGTATATGTTTTAATTATCATTTGTAAAACTAGATAAATACAACATATAAAACTGCATATTATGCACTTTAAATAAAACACAATTTATTCCCAAATTGATGTCTTATTCCCAATTCACATAATACAGTGTTATAAACTACTCTGGAGTTATTACCAAACCTTGCGTGCCTTTTTTAAAGCGAAAAGCCTAGCCATTGATGGGAAAGTGCGCAGGCTTGGCTTGAGCTACTCTGGCCGCATATGCCATAAGACCGATTTTCGCATGACGCGGATGATATAGTTTTATTTGAATATGGGGAAAAACTGCGTCTCAAAGCCAAACAACTTATTTGGCATAGTAAATATAAATAGTAAGTATAAATAAGAAACATGCAGTTCTCTGTTTTGGAACAGCTTGATGCGCAGAGGAGATTTGACAGGACCTTCGCGGAAACGTCGATTGCAGTGCCAATGTGAACATATCCTTGGAAAACTGAATAACGTGTGCCTGAAGACGAGAACATGTCAAAACGTGAACGAGCATTTGTAATAGGATTTGTTTCTTCATTTTGGATATGTTTTGACTGCGGCATCATCGCTTTCTACTGTCTTCTAGGCACTAGTCAGTTAATACATGTATCCTCAAATATAAATTTACGTGTTTTTTTCACGTAATGTGCCTGTTCCAACGCCGACCAGTTGCATATACATTCTGTATTTTTCAATATGAAACCGAGAAATAATAGTTTTATAAATATCTTAAAAATTTACTTATTACGCAACCTACCATTGGCTGCAGAGTACGGAGCACCTTCCACCTTAACCTCGCACAGAGTGAGTACATCGTTAGGGGTGCTACGCGTAATCCGTACCCACTGACCGTACACCGGTGTAGCTAGCTCAAACGTGTATGAAACGCCGACCTCTCCAGGGTGAAACCCTTCAAGAGATTGAAAGCCGGCCTCCGATAACCCGACGTAAAGCTTGACGTCTCTAAGTCTAATACCTTAAATACGTGTATAACAACTGAAGACTTAGCGGCCATAGACTTAGAGGTCTCAGTGGTGTAGTGGATATGGTGTCCGCCTAGCGATCGGAAGGTCACGGGTTCGATCCCCACTATAGGAGCGTTCTTTAGATTACCCCTATAAACACCAAGTACTGGTTATAGTCCCAGGAAACGAACTCGAGAGCGTTAATTACTTTGATATCAACTCGTCCAATAAACAGCTAATACTCAAACTATGGATATGCCCGATACACTGCCCTTTGATGCTTTAACGTGAGTATATTGTCCATATATGGACAATGTTTGATTCAATGCATATTATTTAGTATTATTTTGATATTTTATTGACACGCGCAATGATGGACAAGTCCTGAGTATAGGAATTATCACTATATGCAGATGCTTACTCGTGACAGAAATTATTGTAACCATCCGCTTTTGTTTTATTTTAGACAAGTGACGAATGTCCTACACGACGCATATAAGAACCGCGTTCTGAGAAAACTGGGCTTAATGCATGTCTATCTATCTTTCAATACTGCCGGAACCCCCTTGCGGGTACTTTTGGCAGGTGCGCGTGTCAGTGCAAGAATAAAAGGTTTAAAAGCATCGAAAAGGAGACTTCAAAGCATGAAAGTGAGGTGAAGATAAAAGTGTGATAGTGTTAAACAAGAAGAAACATATTTATAGGTTAAAAGTTGTTTAAAAATCCCTGTTTTGTGCATTCAGGGACGACTGGGGAGTAGAGTGGGGCTAAGGCAACGCTTGAACCCCTCTAGGTCTGCCTGCTGTACAACTGAGGCCGGTAGGCTGCTTGTACCCCTCTAGGTCTGCCTGCTGTACAACTGAGGCCGGTAGGCTGCCTGTACCCCTCTAGGTCTGCCTGCTGTACAACTGAGGCCGGTAGGCTGCTTGTACCCCTCTAGGTCTGCCTGCTGTACAACTGAGGCCGGTAGGCTGCCTGTACCCCTCTAGGTCTGCCTGCTGTACAACTGAGGCCGGTAGGCTGCTTGTACCCCTCTAGGTCTGCCTGCTGTACAACTGAGGCCGGTAGGCCGTTCCAAAGAACTATGGTGTAAGGAAAGAAGGAATATTTAAAGTAGTTGGCTGATGTATGGACTTGTCTGAATGAGAGTGGGTGCATATGACGAGTCATCCTCATAGGCCTCTCAAGATATGATGGCGGCGAAATGGCTACCAAGCCATACACAATTTTGTAAAAAAGGGTCAGTCAGGAGAGGTCACGTCGGTCCTTCAAAGTCTGCCAGCCAAGTTCAGTCTGCATACCGGTTACACTGCTGTAGAATGAGAAGTCGTTTTTCACCAAGCGGACTGCTCTACGTTGTACTTTTTCTATTTTGTCACTATTTTCTTTTGTATGTGGACTCCAGACAGAGGACGCATATTCTAACTGGGGTCTAACTAAGGTCTTATAGGCTACTTCTCTGATGTTTTCATTTTTAGTCTGTATATTCCTGCGGATGAAACCAAGAGATTTATTAGCATTCGTTGTAATGTTGGTAATATGTTTGTTTCAAGAAAGATCATCTGAAATGGAAACACCTAACTATTTAGCACTGTCTACGACTTCAAGGATTTGTCCATGTAGCCTGTAATTGAAGATCAATTTATGTTTTTTTTCTTAGATGTGCGTTAAGTGTCGTTCCAGATTAGCCTGTGCAGCCCGCACAGGCTAATAAGGGACGACACTTTACGCCTTAATTGTATTTTTGCTAAGAAAAGACTTCATTTAAACGAAAAATGACATAAAAGCGGAAAGTGTCGTCACTGATTAGCTGTGCGGACTGCACAGGCTAATCTGGGACGACACTTAACGCACATGTATTATGCCCGGTTTTCTCAGAACGCGACTCATATGGTTAGGGTTCTTGTTAATTGTCTATTACTAGACATGTCTGAATTCCATACGCCGAAGAGAGTTGTGTAAATATGCATTACCAAACACGGCATTGTTTGACCAAACATATTGACTTACAACACATAAAAAGATTCTGATACGAAACATTATATTTTGACAATCTTTTTATATAAACGATTGAACGGCTTTACATTTTACAATATATTTTCATAACGATTTTCCACACGAGAAATGACAACGCACGACAAACCCATTCATTATGAGTTTCATCAAATTAAAGGTTCACACTTACGTCATACATTCCTCTTGTAAATCTTGACGCTTCGGATGAGGAATATCTGCTCGAGATTCACCCATCATGAGACGTTGTGAGACGCTGTGTGGGTGCATGACTGGTCTTCAATCAAACGCGATTTCGTATTTTCGTCAACGGTACGGTCCGCCGTATATGGACGGTTGGTGTCTGTTTGGTAGGCAGGTTTACCAAAGGCAACGTTAACGGCGTCTGTCTAAGAAACAAGGTTGGGTGAATGTAAAAGTAGACATTACTACATTGGCTTTGAAATATCGCTTTAATCGGTAAATCCTCCGTGAAAAGGTAAACGGTGAAAAAACACGCCAATGAAATATATATGTATATATATATATAAATATATTTATTTATTTATACAGTCAACCCGAAAACACACATCGCTTTGAACATCCATAACTTCATCTATAGTGCATCGATTTCCATGAACTCGGTCTTATTCAACGCAGAAATGAATTTCCTTTCTGAAAATGTACATATCTAATGTCCATGTAAATGAACGTAGGTCACGCGAATTGTGTATCGTGTTATTTCTTAAAATTTGACCCAGCATCTGTCAAAATATTACAATACATGTACATTTCCAGAAAGGGTAGTTATTTCTGCATTGAATAAGTCGTGAATCCTCAAATTTTGATTTTCTCAGGCAACCGTGTAGGTCAAGTTCACGGGCGGGTTCACACATTAGATAATTGTTATGTTGAATCTGAAATTGCAAACAAACCGTATTATCCATAATCATGAACAACTCTTGTTGGGATAATTTGACGCTTATCAATGGCCTTAGGACTTTTTAAACACGAAATGTGATCATTGAGCATGTTGATATAACGAGTTAAGATGGCAGGTTTCTATTGCAGAGTTTTGTATGCCCGTGCACTCTATAACATTTAATAAGTCTATGGAAAAAACTGTACTTTGGGATTCTGGATAAAATTTAAAAAAACGGGATTTATATAAAGAAAAACGCCCAATGGTATCACGTGTCAAGTACTCGAAACGTATTAAGACGGCACCTACTCATGCCAGCGTGGTGGTACTCTTAAACCCTCGATGAATTAAGAATCTCTACCGTGAATACTGGAATCGGCGGACTGCGCGGAGGAACCACCAGACGATCAACGGGCAAGAAGGTGATTCTCAGTAAGGCGTTGTGGCACGCTACGGGCACGACAAGACACAAAGGAAATCGTGGACGTCCACTACATCCGTCTCTGTCTCAAGCCGTCTCGACCCTGTTCGTCGACGAACTGCGAAAATCTTCCTCACTCAAATCTAAGTCATCACACAAGTCATTCTGCCATCATCAACCTCGCCCCATCGATCAGAACAACAAGTGCTGTGGCGACGGGCGAACGACGAACCGGCAGATGCGGGCACACTGGAAGCCGTAGGCGTAATCCTGCGCGCAGGCGGTCTAGGTTATTGGTTCCCCCTTAAGTTACAAGGAGCAGCAGTGGAGTCCGGCAGATCCATAAACGACTGAGCAGCCCTCTTTAAGAATGCACTGCTCACTTACAGGTATGAGGAAATGGCTAGAAAAGGTGTCATAAAAATTGCTCGCTCAAACCTTCCCAAGACTGCTTATCGCGGCTGGAAGGGGGCCCTACACCAGCAGTCGGAACAAAAAGAAAACAAATAGAACGAGAACAGTTCTTCTCACGTTAGACGTATTTTACGTGCGCAAACCTGTGCGCAGGTACCATACAGACATACCACACTAGAATAGCTCTGATATAGAACGAACTCGTCAGATACGGAAATGACATCGTAGACTTCCCAGTTAGCTCCCATTTATGAAAGGAAGGAAGCATCGTACTATGCTCAGCTCCTAAGCCTTTACCCAGAATAAGTGAAAACAAAGTTCTACGCAGACCTTCATACCGTCATTACAGAGTCCTTGGGCACAATGAAGTGGGCCAAAGCAACATGAATGGTCTTCTTTTGCCCCAAACATGCGCGAAACAAGAACCGCTGATCACAAACACGATCTTCCGCCAACCAACCCGTAACTGAACGTCATGGATGCACCCTCGCTCAATACACTGGCTCTTATTTACTATGTTTCCGTGAGATAGAGGGATTTATACTATAGCCACAGACCCATACATATGAGCCGTGCTCTGTGAAAAGAGGTTTTAATGCATGTGCG
Organism: Dreissena polymorpha; assembly: GCF_020536995.1. Taxonomy (NCBI): domain Eukaryota; kingdom Metazoa; phylum Mollusca; class Bivalvia; order Myida; family Dreissenidae; genus Dreissena; species Dreissena polymorpha. Next base: position 193,959,307 of record NC_068355.1, on the reverse strand, counting down.
TAAAGTGTCGTCCCAGATTGACCTGTGCAGTCCGCACAGGCTTATCAGGGAAGACACTTTCAGCCTTTATTACAATATTAGTTTGAAGAAAGTATATTCTTAGAAAAGTCCAATTTAGGCGGAAAGTGTCGTCCCTATTAGCCTGTTAGGACTGCACAGGCTAATCTGGGATGACACTTTACGCCCATGCATCAACCCCCTTTTTCCAGAGCACAGCCGATATGATACATACAAAACGAAAACATACTTTAGAAATGCTTTCACAGGATTAATGGTTAAATCCCGGCAATAAGGTTTTTAAAAAACCACAAAAGTTCTCATTTTGCAACAAATATTTTGTGTCAGTCGTTCCGATTATGTGCTTTAAAAATCTTATGTAAGTTTAAAGTGGTTGCATGTAATTTGTTACTGTTTAACCAGTTTGTTCTGTTTTGCTGACTGCCTCGTGAAGTTCGCGTTTTGCATCGCGTATTTTGTAATTTTGATAAATCTTTTTTTTCCAGTTTTCATGACCCACATACCATTTAAATAGCGAATGCTTATAAAATAAACAACTAGAGCTTTATTTACTGAAAACAGCCAATAGCGTACTATGTAACTGGCAATTTAAACGTTAATTAATAATAAGCTTGAATACAAGTTCAGAAGAAACAGTCCCTGAACATCGCGACACTGAAAGCTTTATACCCTTGCATATATTGTTTGTACAGTCAAAACTTGCTGAGGACTTACGCGTATATACGATCGTATTACTATTTTTAAAACGATAAAACGATATTGTATTAACGACTTTAATACATTTCAAACGAAGTCGAGAATAATAACGTAACGTTTTTTTTTCAATGGCAAATAATGTTTTGCTTTCTTGTACTCAAAACAGGTACTCAGTTGTGTAATCCCAATTTGTGCAAATTCGTTCATAGAAAACATGGACAAATTGTGATCAATTATATATCAAACACGAGTCAATTTGTCGGTATTGGCGTTAAAGGGGCCTTTTCACAGATTTTGGCATTTTTTAACTTATTCATTAAATGCTTTATATTGATAAATGTAAACATTGGATCGTAAAAGCTCCAGTAAAAAATCAAGAATAAAATTAAAAAAAGGAAAAGAACATTGCCCGGAGCAGGTTTCGAACCAGTGACCCCTGGAGTCCTGCCAGAGTCCTGAAGTAAAAACGCTTTAATTTATTGAGCTATTCCGCCGAGAACATATACTAAACGTATTTTATACCTTATATAAGCAATCTTTGTAGTTTCAAAAAATTTAACGACAAAAACAGAACTCTCCAAATTATTCAATCGTTTCGCGTTGCAACGCTTTATAGTTTTTAGGTTTTAAAATCGTCAAAAGATGCATATAATGGCTATATTAGAGCATGGTAAATGTTCAGTATTACTGTTTCCTCACAAATATCATAACCAAAACGAAAATTTGCGAATCTGAAACAACTTTTTTCAATTTTGTCAATTTACCAAAGCGTGAAAAGATCCCTTTAATTTGCTCGTGAATTTTCCATGAAGTAAGAACATATGAAGTATTTGATGTTTTATAACATTTATCAGTCATGTTCATAAATTAATTTGATATTGCAATAATAATATAATTCGTGTACTGAGAAAACTGGGCTTAATGTATGTGCCTACAGTCCGCACAGACTTATCAGGGACGACAATTTCCGCTTAAGCTAGATTTTTGGTAAAAAGGGACTTCCTTTAAGCAAAAAATTCTGTTAAAGCTGAAAATGTCGTCCCTGATCAGCCTGTGCGGCTCCAAAGCTAATCTGGGACGACCATTAACGCACATGCATTATGCCCAGTTTTCTCAGAACACGTCTTATATATTCACATTGCAATCGTGTAGGCTCTCGTTACGCGATCTTGATTATTTAAACTATTTGTAAAGAGGCAAATCAACTGTTTTTTTTTATAAGAAGAGACTATCTGCAAACCAAAAATACCGTAAAAGCGGAAAGTGTCGTCCCTAATTAGCCTGTACGGACTTCACAGGCTAATCTGGGACGACACTTTACGCACATGCATCAAACCCTCTTTTCACAGAGTACGGCCCGTATTTAATCTTTGTTAGAATGCCTTTTAAAATGTGGTCTCATGGGATCTTTCGAATGAATCGCAGCACTTATTAGTATTGGTGTGTGCAGAATTAAAATAATCTTGTACATTTTATGTTCAATTAAGTTATAAATTAACAGAACTTATAATTGAGAGCTTCTGTTATCGAGATACAATTCTTATTCGGAACATCACTTACAATAAACTGCAATAATGTAGCGGTAGAAAATAGCGTTTCATTAGTAAACGAATAATTGAGCATAACCTGAAAGAAAACGTATTTCGTGAAACGTATTTTGTGCCCATAATATTGAACAGGAGGAGTGCAAGCTGGTACTTTTTTTTTAATTCGGCGGTCGAAAATGAAAATGCGAGGAAATGAATGTGTCAACCAGATACTTCAATAACAACAAAAGTTTTGTTTTAGTAACGTTTGATGATGTCATGAGGGAAAGCTGTCGATTTTAATAATTTAAGAAGAATCGGAAATCAAAGTTATGCTATTGAAGCATGTGGGAAGGAGAAATGCGGATACAATATCAAAGGAAGAACATTTTGTCATATGAAAATAGTGTTTACAATAGGGAGTTTAAAGCCATAGCGCAACTAAGACCAATGGGACTTTTAACCCATGTATGCCCAGTGGATTCTCCCATTATTTTAAATTGGATCAATTTCATTCCAAAATTAGGGATGTCTAGTTTTTTTATTTATATATTTAGAATATTTCTTACAGAAATTCCTGTAAGCAAACAGCGCGAACACAGATGAGACGCCTCAAGCGGCGTCTCATCTGGGTCTGCGCTGTTTGCCAATGCCTTTTTTCTAGACGCTAGGCATAAATGGGTTAATGCATGACATATTTTAAATACACATAAAATAATTTTTTGAACGAAAACACTTAAGTTTCAAGTCATAAACAAACTGTTGTTTGTTTTTAAGAAGCTTATAGGAATTTCAATATACCGAATTAATATACGCGCCAACGTTAAAATAATGTTGTTTTTTTTGTTATAAAGCTGCATTTACTTTTTGTATAGATGATAACTATCTTTTTTTGGAAATGAGTAATGAAACTTAAAAATAAATAAGCAATTATATTAAGAGTCTTATTTCATATTTCTCATTCTGACGTTTAACAACATACCTGTATAATTAACGGCTATGTTTTATTTATGTTTGTTTTATGAGAACAACAAAAAAGAATATTATTTGGTTTTCAGTAGTTGTAAGTTGAGGTTCTTTCAAAATCGGTAATCGAATTAAATATGTGTTTATTTTCGTATTAAGATTGTCAAATTTAAGACGAAAAACGAAAATACGGTATATGGACGGACTCTGTATCCACTGACCATTGCCCATGAGTTTGCAACGACTGCATTTAATTTTACTCAGTGTTCTTTCATGAATATTATGCACATTACACGGACTTTGTTTGAAACTAAATATTTTTTCTTTTATAAATGTTGTATTTGCTCTTATAATCAGAGTGCATTGTCGTCTATTTGCTTAGCGACAGCTTAGGTAGTTTGTTAAAAGTACTAATTACTTCAAGTTCTAATTGACCTACAATTTCGCTGCGTACACGTTCTATCATTTGGAATTCCGCTGAAAATTTATGGAAACAAAACAGGAGAAAACAAGTAGTCCATAACAGAAGTTGGTACTTTGAAATTCTAAATTATGTCTGAAAACACTTTAAAAAAATAACAATTCTCTTTCTTCTTCTCATCCATATCACATAAAACCACACCGGGTCTCTGCGCAAAGGTAGGATTCCAAAACTTCAAAACTAATCTGTAATCTTCCGTTTTGAAATTCATTACTTATTCAATGTGCAGATAATGTAGACAGAAGATTTTATCGCGAAAAAATGGACGATAATACTCTCTTTTTAGAGACCTCTTGTGAACTATGAAAATTATCTGTAATTTCCATAAGCGGAGCGTATCAACTTTTAGTCTCCTCTAATATTCCCCTGATGATCTAACAACTACGTGATGGGTATATATATTAAATATTCCCTTACTTATAGACTTAAATCATCCGTCCCAGTGTTAGCCTTTGAATCTTGCCAGTCATAGTTAAAAACAAAACTTGGCATGGGTCAACGCCAAGGTTTCAAATAACACTCGTGGATGGCAGACCAAGAGCAGATTATAATGGGTTCATGCTCTGTAAAAAAAAGGGGTTTAATGCATGTGCGTAAAGTGTCGTCCCAGATTGGGACGACACTTTACGCAAATGCATTTAACCCCTTTTTCACAGATCACAGTCAATATAGTTATTTTAACAGTTCTGATAATATGTTAACTTTTGTAACCTAACGCCCATCATCAGCAATCTTATGCCCTTACTTACCCGACCAATCATAGGCAGTATGTTCAGCTCAAAAGTCAAAGAAGCATAAAAGGATCAGTCTTTTATCAATTTCATTCGCGTGCGCTTCATAGTTTTATTTCGACCCATGGTGCAAAAAGGTACCTTGTGTACTTTAAATTTAACGGTATGTGGTACCATTTTGCACCAATGGAGCGATTTGATATAAACCAACAATACAATTTTACATTGAAACCATTCAACCGATATTTCATAGTCCTGAGTAACTGGACTAAATGAGTCTGAGAAAACTGGACATAATGCATGTGCGCAAAGTGTCGTCCCAGATTAGCCTGTGCAGTCCGCACAGGCTAATCAGGAACGACACTTTCCGCCTTAATTGGATTTTTGCTAAGAAGATACTTCATTTTGACGAAAATGGACTGCACAGGCTGATCTGGGACGACACTTTACGCACAAGCATTATGCCCAGTTTTTCTCAGAAATAAATCTGTTAACAGGCTGATTCAGATTATAAATGAAAGTGGGATGCAATCACGTGACAGACAATTTGGCGACGTCCATTCCGAGATTCGTATTTTTCGCCATTGTATGACCTTGAATACCTTTTTTAATGCCGCTCACATTCCAGCCATATAAGCGAGAAATATATAAAAACAATAGTTGATTGCTACACTATCTGATTTGAAAAAAGCAATGTATCTAACTCGGCCGAACTACAATTTGATTATTGCCAATGCGCGTGCGTGAGCATTAGGATAAGATGTTTTTAAATACTTTTTATTACGTTAGTTTTTTTTACTTGTAAAAACTTTTTGCATTTGCTGAAGAATTCCCGTATATATCAGCCACGCAGTATAATATTAAACCCTCTCCCATTTAAAAGCAAAATGAAAATGACTATGTGCAAACAGCATAAAACCAGAACAGCCTGCGAGTAACTCGCAATTTGTTCAGGTTTTATGCTGTTTGCTACTCACCAGTATCTAAGTGTTGGAAAGGAAGCCTTACAAATTGAAGAAAGGCCTTTAATTTAAAAGTGCTTTCTAAGGGACTACACATGCTTGAAAATACGTATCTAAGTGGTAAAGGGTCAAAACACTCATATACGCATTTCAGGCCATGGTATGTTAAGCCTCGCCGATTCGATAAATTATGCAATGATAGAATAGTAACATATTGTCTGTATGAAGTGGGCATTACAACATAAAACAAGCAATAGACGAGTTTTACATTCCCAAGTTGGGGGATGATCACAACGAGGAAATCAGGTTCAGTGAGATATGCCATCGAGATTTTTCCGCCAAACCGTGCTTTATTATTTATGAAATCGTTATATTGTTTGATCATAGAACCACTTTATGAACATATAGTGTATACGTGTAACAAAAATTGTAACAGTTCACGTGACAATTACGTACTCCACATGGCACCAGACACACTTTGGCGTCGTTTTATTACAATAAATATGACAACGTGATATTATTTCAGTATTTTTCTTTCTCTGCAGCTTGGAACTATAGCGAGAAGAGAGAGAAAAGAAAAGTATACCACTTTTATAAAGATCACATGATGAAACTATTTGAGCCTTGTTTTGGGATAACTGGGCTTAATGCATAAGCGTAGTGTTATCCCAGATTAGCCTGTGCAGTCCGCACAGGCTAATCAGGGACGACACTTTGAGCCAAAACTTGATTTTCGATACGAAGGGACTTCATTGAAACTAAAAATACCAAAACATCGTAAAGTGTCGTCCCTGATTAGCCTGTCCAGACTGCACAAGCTAATCTCGGACGACACTTAACGCACATGCATTAAGCCCAGTTTTCTCAGAACAAGGCCCGTATAGTGTATACGTGTAACAAAATTGTAACAGTACATGTTACAATTAAGTATTCCACATGGTACCATGGTAATCAGTGCAGTAAACCAGGTGTCATTGTTTCGACATTGACTTCATGAAATGTGGATAAAATAATAAACAAGACATTTAAGTTTAAGGTTAATAAAACTTCACATAATATAATATAAGATTGATATTAATAAGATCAACATTACATATTTATAAAAATAGTTTCTAGAGAGCATAAAAGGCGAATGACTGTATAGAATGACAATTAACACTTTCTTGTTGAGTTGTTTGGTATAAATTGTTAAACTTATGTGTTTATCTATGTTTTCTTATTTTATTGTTCTTACTAGTGATCTTTTAATATATTTGGACCGTGCTCTGTGAAAAAGGGGTTTAATGCATGTGCGTAAAGGGTCGTCCCAGATTAGCCTGTGCCGTCCGCATAGGCTAATCAGGGACGACACTTTCCGCTTTTATGATATTTTTCGTTTAAAGAACGTCTCTCCGTGCTCAAAGTGAGCTTCTGTAATCATCCTATGTAAAGCGTCCAGAATCATTTGGTGTGCGGTATGTGTGTATCGAAATATTTCAGATCGTTACAAATCTAGAGGGCACGTTTTCCATCTCATCTTTATGGAACTTAGTCAGAAAATATTGGACTGTTTGAACATTATATAAAGATAGAATTTTAGTCACGTGTTTAAAACTAGGTCACTATGTCAAATCATAGCAAAATCGTGTAACCATTCTTGAGTCCCAATAGTGGTCTAAAACAGTGTATTCCTAAGGGCATAAGGAATATACTGGACTATACATTCCCAGGGTATGACACGCAGAGCGTACGTAAGTGTTAATATAGTATTGTATTGACTGTTACTATCATTAAATACGTATTTATAATATGACATTTGACTATACTATTATACAAAGTTTGTATTAATATTTAATTATAATTAGCATTGCACCTATCACTCCAATAATTATAAGAATGCGGTACCATATTACTAGAATCAACCCTGGTATGTTTCCGCGCAAGATGTATGATACGTTGGTGGGATTTACTGCCTCTTTCCCAAAGACCAAGATCTTGTCAGTTATCAGAATGTCCAGTAGATATTTGGACAGCACAGAGAAGACCGGGCCTTTGCATCGCTCCTCGATGAAAAGGTTTAACACTAGTCCATGGGAGTGCAATGCGGCTCGAAGCCGGCGCCTCTGCAATGAAAAGAGGTTGCAGTGTAGCAGAATGTTGGCAGCCGTGAAGGGCTCCCGACAACGGTTCCAGAACGATGACATACTCTCCTGCGCCACCGAGTTACAGTGTGTTTCCAATCCTAAGACGCGTCGTGGCTCTGTCAAGCGTCATGGCTCTTATAAGCGTTATGTCTCTGTCAATCGTCGTGGCTCTGTCAAGCGTCGTGGCTCTGTCAAACATCGTGGCTCTGTCAAGCGTCGTGGCTCTGTCAAGCGTCGTGGCTCTGTCAAGCGTCGTGGCTCTGTCAAGCGTCTTGGCTATGTCAAACGTCTTGGCTCTGTCAAGCGCCGTGGCTCTGTCAAGCGTCGTGGCTCTGTCAAGCGTCATAGTTCTGTCAAGCGTCGTTGCTCTGCCAAGCGTCGTGGCTCTGTCAAGCGTCATGGCTATGTCAAACATCGTTTTTATGTCAAGCCTTGGCTCTGTCAAGCGTCCTGGCTTGTCAAGCGTCGTGGCTCTGTCAAGCGTCGTGGCTATTTCAAGCGTCGTAGCTCTGTCAAGCGTCGTGGCTCTGTCAAGCGTCGTAGCTCTATCAATGTTACAGTTCGTTCATGGAAGCATTTTGTCATTTATTTGAGTCGCGTTTTGAGAAAACTGGGCATAATGCATGTGCGTAAAGTGTCGTCCCAGATTAGCCTGTGCAGTCCGCACAGGCTAATCAGGGACGACACTTTCCTCTTTTACGACATTCTTCGTTTAAATGAAGTTTCTTCTTAGCAAAAATCCTATTTAGGCGGAAAGTATCGTCCATGATTAGCCTGTGCGGACTGCACAGGCTAATCTAGGACAACACATGCATTAAGCCCATTTTTTTCAGAACGCGACTCATTTTATGACGAAAGCATTCATGTTCCCATATTGAACCGCGATTGTTTGGAATAATGATTCAAATCGAGCATATTTGTTTTGTAAATATTTCCTTAATTACCATCTCTACGGTATCAGGTTTGGTATGAAAAGCATACGTATTACCTATGTATGTGACACCACATTGCAGTCTTGTCTAAGTACATGCTTAAACAGCATAGCAAGCCTAAAGTTAAATGACTTGTGTATGGACTCAAAATGACCGTTTCACAGATTTTGGCATGTATTGTAGTGTATCATTAAATGCTTTATATTAATTAATGTAAACATTTGATCTAAAAAGCTTCTGTTTAAAATCAAGAAAGAAACAAAAAAGTAACCCTCCACTGGGCTCAAACCACTGACCTCTGACGCTAAAGTCTAATGCTTAGACCACTCGGCCATCCGTTCTCATACAATGAATGATGTATTTTATACTTTATATAAGCAATCCTCGTAGTGTCACAAAATAAATATAACGACAACAACAGAACTCCCCAGATTATTCAGTCGTTTCGCGTTGCAACAATTTAAAATGTTCAGGTTTTTAAATCGTCAAAAGATGCATAAAATGTATATTTCAGAGCATGGTAAATGCTCAGTATTACTGTTTCCTCACAAAGATCATAACTAAAACGAAAATTTACGAATCTGAAACATTTCTTTTTAATTTTGTCAATTAACCAAAACGTGAAAAGGTCCCTTTAAAATGCATTCCTTAATTACGTTAGTATTAAATAAAATATTGTAGAAATCGCTCCTACTGGACATTGTTTTTCAAATCAAAACAACATACGGACGCATCGCTTTTGAGAAACAATATACATGTATCATAACCCATTTATGCCTAGTGGACTCTCGCATCCATCTAAATTGAATCAATTTATTTCCAAAATTAGGGATGTCTAGTATATTTATTTCTATATTTAGAATACTTCTTACAGAAATTCCATTAAGCAAACAGCGCAGACCCAGATGAGACGCCGCATGATGCGGCGTCTCATATGGGTCTACGCTGTTTGCAAAGGACTTTTTTCTAGACGTTAGGCATAAATGGGTTAAAGTCATGCGACAGCTTAGGGATGCCTTGTACTTTGATTGTTGTTAAACTTATGATAAAGTATTTCCTCGTTAACTAATGATGATCGTGTCGAAACACATAGAGACATTGACTTTTGCAGTCGTTTCTGTCAAATATTGTTTTATGTTATATATCTGCTTTGCTTCCACTATAGCATGTTGTCTAAATTTCGAACTTTTAAAGACCTTGACATGATAAAGTTGGTAAGGACATTCAATGTAATGTGAATAGGACTTATCTTACTTTATAGGTCATGTATGGTTTTAAAAGTTGGTTTAATAAACCCAAATCAGTCTGTTAAAACCCAAATGAAGACCGATGCGAAATATCATGTACTTACTTTTGGTCTTATCATGTGTTTTTCAGATACACCGGACTCAGCATGTATTCTACTACGAGATAAACGAAACTTTTATGAACGTATCTTTTTCAATAATCTACTAGTTTTAAATGGCCCGAACACGCGGTTGAATAAGGTGAGTGGTTATGACATACGACCCATTGTCGCATGACGCGGCTCATAGATCATCGCTATTATGACAATATTGCATCATTCAAACCTATAGCGCTACTCGAAGGAGCCTGGGTGTACATGTGATTGGCATCAATATTTTTTTGTTGCTTACCGGTATATTTCTTGATGTTCCATTCACAATTCTTTGGTATCTGTAAAATCATTTTAGCCTCGCTCTGGAAAAATCAGACTGAATGCATATGCGTTAAGTGTCGTCTCAGATTAGCATGTGCAGTCCACACCGACTAATCAGGGGCGACACTGTCCGCTTTCAGACCTAGTTAAGTCATTTGGTTCAGATTTAGATTTGATTTCAACCGATTCCTATTTCGGATTCAACGTTGAATGAAAGCCATGTTGTTGTTGTTTTTTCAAACCTTTATGTTACATTTAATCGTAACTGTTTTACACCTGTATTTAGTATTTATTAAGATAAGACCATCTCAAGGTGAAAAAAGAATGCTTAACTGCTTCTTGTTAATTGCTTTTGCTCAATAAACATTTGAAAAAAATGCGTGCCAATTTCGTTGTTGCAGATAACAATCTTGAGAGTAGCGACTGCTTGATTACTTCTTGACATTCGCTTTTTGATCTATATGCAATTCGTATTTGTGCTCGAAAAGTGAATGTTGCTGACAACCGTTTTGAAATATTTACATTTATACCGTTTGAAATACAGACATGTCGAGAACATCTTTTTATGAAATTAATATAAATTTAAATAACCAGTTATGAATTTAAATGACATGTTCATGATGCAATATTCTGAACGATATTAAACCATGTGCATCGGGAGTTAGAAAAGGATATGGGTATAAACAATATATACATAGATTTATACCATATATTTATACATGTACTCACATTTGTGTAAATAAGACCTTGTAAAACATTGATCTGTCAATACCAAAGAAATCGAAATTAAAAACATCGACCGGTAATTTAAGTTCTTTCAATCGGGAAACTAACAAAGCTAACAATGGGAAAACAATCCTTAATGCATGCTTTTAAAGTATACTCCCAGATAACCATGTGCAGTTACCGCTTTTATGTAATGTTTCGTTTAAAGGAAGTCTCCTATAAACGAAAATCTATTCTATGAGGAAAGTGTCGTCCCTGATAAATCTGTGTGGGCTGTACAGGCTAATCCGGGACGACATTTTAAGCACATGCATTATGCCCCGTATTCACAAAACGCGGCTTATATATTAAGTTATAAAGGAAATCAACTAAGCGACAACGGTGCTTACATGTGTTCACATAAAATAAATATTTGTTTTAATAGAACTGAATTTCTTCAACAGATTAACATGACGAAAGAGACTCATTGGTAAACAACATCCGTTCAAACTTAAAAGTCGATTGGTCGATAACACTTTCGTAGTCTTATAACATATGGAGCGAACACCATAAACTGATCTTGAAAACAACATTCGCAAAGTGCGCTTTATTGATAGTATATGTTATGCTAGTATGCAATGCGTACACAGAAAAAAGAAACGCCGTTAACATTAAAATATATTGTACGATATATGCCGCGAAATTTCAACGTATGTTTAATTCTGAGAGGTAAAGATACTTTCGCATCTGCTGAACGTACTGTTTGAGATCTCATACATGCGAGAGTGAGTGACAAGATCCATCAACACTACAGGTCCAAAAACTACCGTCACTGCAGCAAGCCTTCCCGGATCGTTCACCTGTAAAACAACGATATGAGCCTTGCTCTGGGAAAGCAGAGACGTCACGTTCCGCCTTGACTTGATTTTCGCTAAGAATAGACCTTTTTTAGCGAAAAAAATCCGTAAAAGCGAAAAGTGTCATCCCTGATAAGTCTGTGCGGACTGCACAGGCTAATCTGAAATAACTCTTTACGCACATGCATTAAGCCCATTTTTCGCAGAACGGGGTTTGATCACCGTTTTCAACAGTATACAAGTCATATCGTGGCGGCCAGTTAACATACACTTTTAATTGGCTAGCTGATTTCCAATTACTTAGTACTAGTGGTGAGTTGATTAATCAGATCGTCGACGCGTCATCGACGAATTGCTGCTGACGTGACGATGACCATGAAAATTTAGAGTCGACGAAAAGTTGACGATTTTTTTACCGCACGGATCATTCGATATATATGTTTTTGTGTGCAAAAGTTTAAATCTTTAAAAATATACTTTAAGCACTCAGCCCCTAGCATATTCAGCTCCATTTTTTACAATAACAATAGTGCAGTAAGGTTCAATATTTCAGCGTACATAAATAACAACTTTAAATGTTTTCAATGAGATACAAGTACAAGTACAACGAATCATGGAGGATTTACACATTGCAAATGCAATTCCTAATGGCAAAAAGTAAGTTTTCAATCCTTATTGTCTTTCTGAGTTGTATCAAAAACAACGGTAGTGGATCCAGTGGGGCTGAAATGTTATCATGGTTATTCAGGTAAATTTTACATAATTTCGCGACCTGTCAAATTGTGTTCCTGCATCATGTAATGTCTAGGAATCATCTTTCGTCATATACTTAGTTTAAATGCTATTGTTTCTGTTCACCAATAAGTTGTATAGAACAGAAATTTTCCTATTATTCAAAACTTCATTCTTAATTAAATAGCAAAAAACTGTAAATTTGTAATTCGAAAGTGAAATTCAAGCTTTTCTTGCTGAACAATATAAAGATAATCAATAAAATTGTCATATATTAGTTGAATTCATATTGGCTTTGTTATTGAGCCTGCGGCCTCTGGCCAATACGGCTGTCTTCAGCTCAATAACAAAGCCAATATGAATTCAACTAATTAATAACATTATAAAACAACCCCCTTAAACCTATCAGCGATCGTAATACGGATGTGTATAGCTGCTATAGCCAATTCATTCAAGATGTCGGTAAGAGAAGAATTTGTTCCCTTTCCTTGTCAAGAAATTATTATTATAAGGTCCATATTTAAGTAGATATTTTCATATTCTTCTGATGATGATCATACAAGCTGTTCTTTTGAAATAAAATTACTTTTAAAAGGTCTGTTTTTATTTAATTATCTGTATTACTCTTCACTCTGTACAAGATTTGTTGTAGTCATTGGGGTTTAAGCCATTTTCACACAGTACATAACATTGCAGCCACAATATTTCAAACACAAAGCAAGATTTTTAAGCATGGATTCATTATTAAATCACAAAACACATAAGGAATAGTCATGATAAAGTTCTTTTTGATAAAATATATTAATATAATGTTAATATCAACAAAAACATTGGTTAAATATTAAAAACTTAATTTTTTGTTAAAAAAGCTGATTAATCGATTAATCGCTGATTATGGCCTCCAATTAATCGACTCCGTTTTGGGGAACCGATTCCAATCACTTAGTACAAAAGTTAGTACACATGCTTTTATCAGATCTGTTAACTGGCCTACTTGAATCAGAGGTATGGGGAGAATGGTCGTATATATATGAACACATCACTTGCGAATGTAAATGTTCGTCAAAACATTCAAAAACAAACTGCAATACAGTTTTGAGATGTTCACTGCTTGCTACTACACTTGTTCAGTACAGGTGGCATATGACATTATGTTGAGAAAGGTATAAAAACTGACCACAACTTGGTAGATCTCCTTCTTGTGCCCAGCTTTTATTATGTCGTCAATGCAGCCGTTTGTGATGTTGTACAGTTTCACGTTCTTGCCAAAAACGTGACGTCACGAGGAGTTCTACAATGGAAGAATGACGTCATAGACAGAGATAAAGTGGGCGGAACGGTTTCTAACACGTTCTAACCCAAATCGTTCAGTTAGCAAAACTTTAAATCATGAATTTGATTTCTTAGTGAGGCGGAATAGTAATGGCACACCATGACCGGAATATTTAATAACTATGTTGTGAATACTGCCACCTCCACACATGAATTGCAATAATGTGTAATATTAAACATTTAACTAATATAATTGTTATGGTGGTCCGCCGGAAAACACTTTCTGTGTAAACAGACTTTATTTAGGCTAATTAAAGAATAATTGTTAGTTTTCTTTATGCTATTGCGGTGTATTTTTACTTTATAGCGAGGCCAATGAAATTGTTTTTTTCTCTGCGCACACAGTCCCCGTTGTTGTTTTATTGAATAATATGTTTAACCTTCAAATAATCTTTAAGTTATATAATAAGCAAATACGTTTCTCTGAAATATTTCTTTACAACAAAAATAAATATAAATAATCTGTATGTTATTAAAGTCGCGAATCAAGAGGACTAAAACATCCGCTAAAAATAACAATTTGAACTTAATAAAATATAAAAAAATGACGTTAAAATTGAAACGAAACCGGAAACGAAACAGCCCTAAAAATAAGTAAAATATAATTATATATGAGCCGCACTCTGCGAAAAAAGAGTTTAATGCATGTGCGAAAAGTGTCGTCCCAGATTAGCTTGTGAATCTGCACAGGCTAATTACGGACGACACTTTAATAGAAAAGGAAGTCTCTTCTAAAGTAAAATCCAGTCTAAGCGACAAGTGTCGTTCCTGGTTCGCCTGTGCGGACTGCATGACCTAATCTGGGGTGACACGTTCTTTGACAACTGTCGTTCCTAGTTCGCCTGTGCGGACTGCATGGCCTAATCTGGGGCGACACGTATGTGCTGACTGCATGATCTAATCTGGGTTGACACGTATGTGCTGACTGCATGATCTAATCTGGGGTGACACGTATGTGCTGACTGCATGATCTAATCTGGGTTGACACGTAACGCCTGTGCTGACTGCATGATCTAATCTGGGTTGACACGTATGTGCTGACTGCATGACCTAATCTGGGTTGACACGTAACGCTGACTGCATGACCTAATCTGGGGTGACACGTAACGCTGACTGCATGACCTAATCTGGTCTGACACGTAACGCTGACTGCATGACCTAATCTGGGTTGACACGTACGTGCTGACTGCATGACCTAATCTGGGTTGACACGTAACGCAAATGAATTAATTCCCGTTTTACCAGAATATTTTTTTATATTTTATATATATTTTTTAATTATCGCTAGTTACTCGATTTGGCCTGCCGATCTGTGGTCCTCTTTTTGTCCCGGGATCGATCCCACACCCTGAGGTTGTTGTCTTTTGCAATCTTTACCACCGTTACCATGTCAACGGTGCGCGCGCCTTTCAGATCATTTGTGTGTTCCAGACTATCTTCCTCCTGTCGCGAAGAGCGGTGCACGATGCCGTGAAAATATGCCACATCTTGTAATCCATAGCGAGTCTCTAATACATTCTTTATCTTAGTAAATACTTGTACACATATAAAGTCTGTGCGTACTGCACACGCTTATCTGAAACCACACTTTACGTACTAGCAAGAAGCCCCGATTTCCCAATAGCGAGTCTCTAATACATTCTTTATCTTAGTAAATACTTGTATACATATATATTATGTGCGGACTGCACAGTCTAATCTGGGACCACACTTTACGTATTAGCAAGAAGACTCGTTTTCCCATAGCAAATCTGTAATACATTCTTTATCTTAGTAAATACTTGTATACATATATAGTCTGTGCGGACTGCACACGCTTAACTGGGACCAAACTTTACGCTGTTAACTGCCATGGGGTCACAAAATTGAACATATGCTTATAAATGGCTAATTTAGGGTAAACTTTAAAAATCATTCTTGTCCATAACCATTGGGCCTAGGGCTACCAAATTTGGTATGAAGTGACATCTTATAGTCCTCTACCAAGTTTGTTCAAATTATGCCTCTGGGGTCAACTTTGACCCTGCCCCGGGGGGGAGGGGGTCACAAAATTGAATAAACGCTTATAAAGCGCCTATTTTGTGAAAATTTCAAAAATCTTCTTGTTGAAAACCATTCGGACTATGGCTACCAAATTTGGTTTGCAGTAACATCTTATTGTCCTCTACCAAGTTTGTTCAAATTATGCCCTTTGGGTCACAAAATTGAACATTTTATACACTTCTTTCTTGCTTATTTTGTGAAAACTTTTAAAATATTCTTGTCCTTAACTCTAGGATATAGGGCTACCACATTTTGTATGTAGTGAGATATAGTAGTTCTCTATGTGTCCAATAATTATGTTGATGAAGGTGGCAGTGGTAATGACTTGATATGTCTGTGAGATATGAATGCCAAAGTCTTCGTTTTACATAACATGAATTTTTATGTAAAAGTGGTGGTTCTTCATAAATTCTACATGTTCTTTGCAAATGATGACCTCTACAAAGTTGTTCCAGGAGTACCATATTGCCTGACAATCTTTTGTTTTATTGTTAACTTAAACTGTACTTGATTCTAGCATGCCACTATACTTCTTTGAAGTAATTTGAGCAAATTTCTCACTGTTTAGTAATGTATACATTGTTTAAGGTACATTATAATTTCACATTTTGTAGGTGGACTTCAATATGTATGATCTACATATGCTGCCACAATGTAAAGGCAACAATCACTGGGTTTTGCTGGTTGCAAGTGTTATGTCCAGGACTGTAACCATTTACGACTCGTTGGGTGGTAACAACAAGGCCTTGTTCGATTTTTGTTCTGGTAAGGTTCAAAGCTGTAATTATGCCCCCCTTCGAAGAAGAGGGGGTATATTGCTTTGCTTGTGTCGGTCTGTCGGTCGGTCGGTCTGTCTGTCGGTCCGTCCACCAGGTGGTTGTCAGACGATAACTCAAGAACGCTTAGGCCTAGGATCATGAAACTTCATAGGTACATTGATCATGACTCACATATGACCCCTATTGATTTTCAGGTCACTAGGTCAAAGGTCAAGGTCACGGTGACCCGAAATAGTAAAATGGTTTCCGGATGATAATTCAAGAACCCTTATGCCTAGGATCATGAAACTTGATAGGTAGATTGATCATGACTAGCAGATGACCCCTATTGATTTTCAGGTCACTAGGTCAAAGGTCAAGGTCACGGTGACCCGAAATAGTAAAATGCTTTCCGGATGATAACTCAAGAACGCTTATGCCTAGGATCATGAAACTTCATAGGTACATTGATCATGACTCGCAGATGACCCTCTATTGATTTTCAGGTCACTAGTTTATTTTTTGTCTTACCTGCTTGATATAGCAGTCACAGTAGCAGTTGGTGTATGTGCATTTTATGTGTGTCTCTGAGCTTATCCAAACTGTGATTCGATAATTGAATATGCAATTTTTAATATAGCTTACCACATTATGTTCTCCATGTAGAGAAGCTGCAGAGCATGCGTTAACAAGAGATCAAAGGTCACATTTAGGGAGCTTTTTTGGCCTGTTCCAGTTATCATTCATCAGGCAATATAGCAAACAAGATATTCAAAAAACTTTGTAAATCTTATTTGTTTTCTATATTTGGATCTTTATCTTAAATATTAACTTGTAATGACCACCAACACTTTAAAAATGATAGGCTATATATAAATTTAAGCTTGCTTTCTTAGTTCATTCTTATTTATTATTGTGTCCTATCTCTCACACTTATGTGTTTCAAATAATGTGTTAATAGATTCACATATATATATATATATATATATATATATATATATATATATATATATATATATATATATATATATATATATATATATATATATATATATATATATATGTTTGAAAACTGATTACCTAAACAATTTGGTATAGATAAAGTACCGCTTAAGTATATAGGCACATGATTTTTGTTTATTTTTACCAACAAAATATTTGTTGCAGCCAGTTCATGTGTCAACGAGCGCAAATTGTGAAAGATGGCGTGGAAAAAAATCAGTTCAGAGTTCAAAGCGCCACCTTGCAACAAACAGCGCCATGGAAACAGCTGTGGAGTGTTTGCATTGATGGTAATAAATAAGCTTTATATTTCTACATAGGAGTTACTTTGTCGTACTGTCGGTCGGTCTGTCCCGAAATTTCATCCGATCTTCGCCAAACTTGGTCACAAGTTGTATCTTGATGATGTTTAGGCCAAGTTTGAATATGGGTCATGCTGGGTCAAAAACTAGGTCACGGGGTTACTTAGTGTGTTTTAAACCGAAAGTTTGTCCCGGCCATAACTATGTCATTTATCGTTAGATTTTAAAATAACTTGGTACATTTGTTCACCATCATGGAACGGTGTGTTGCGTGAAAAAAGTACGTCGATATCTCCAAGATCAAGGTCACACTTGCAGTTCAATGGTCAAATGCTTGTCCGGGCCATAACTTTATCATTTATTGTGAGATTTTAAAATCATTTAGCAAATTTGTTCACCATCATGGGACGGTGTGTCGCGCGAAAGAATTACTTCAATATCTCGAAGGTCAAGGTCACACTTGGAGTTCAAAGATTAAAAATGGCCATAAATGAGCTTGTCTGGGCAATAACTATGTCATTCATTGTGAGATTTTAAAATCATTTGGCACATTAGTTCACCATCATTGGACGGTGTGTCGCGCGAAAGAATTACGTCGATAACTCCAAGTTCAAGGTCACACTTTGAGTTCAGAGGTAAAAAAAGGCCATAAATGAGCTTGTCCAGGCCATAACTATGTTGTTCATTGTGAGATTTTAAAATCATTTGGCACATTTGTTCACCATTATTGGACAGTGTGTCACGCAAACGAATTACGTCTATATCTGCATTTTCAAGGTCACACTGTGAGTTCAAAGGTCAAAATTGGCCATAAATGATCTTGTCTGGGCCATAACTATGTCATTTATTGTGTGATTTTAAAAATACATGTAACATTTGTTCACAGTCATTGGACGATGTGTCATGCGAAAGAATTATGTTGATAACTCCAAGGTCTTGGTCACACTTGGAGTTCAAAAGTAAAAAAAATTGCCATACATTTGGACTGCATGTCATGCTAAAGAATATAAGAGTTCAATGGTCGAAATGGCCATAAATGATAATGGCATTATCATTCTTAAAAATAGCCATAAATTTGATTCTCTTGTTTTGTGAAGACAGCATGCAAAATAGTCTGTGTCAATGCGGCACGTGGGGGTATTTGTCACGTCTATGACAAAGCTCTAGTTTGCTTAGTAAAGATCTGCATTAACTTTTATTCAACAAAATAATGGGAGAATGTAGAATATAATCATCGTACCTTTCTGTTGGTGCATTGGCATTCTCTTTGCTCCATTATATTGTTTTGTATGAAAAGTTGTTTTTCAGTGTCTTAATGTGATTGTATATTTATGATGCATAAAACATGAATACTTTTCACTGTCAAACTATCGTTCTTGCATTTTTATTTTAAGAAATAGTATTTTTTGTGAACACTTAATCTAGTGAATATACATGTATATGCTTTTCTTATTGCAAACAACTGTTGTTGTTTTTATGCCCCCCTTCGAAGAAGAGGGGGTATATTGCTTTGCTAATGTCGGTCTGTCGGTCTGTCTGTCGGTCCGTCCACCAGGTGGTTGTCAGACGATAACTCAAAAACGCTTGGGCCTAGGATCATGAAACTTCATAGGTACATTGATCATGACTCGCAGATGACCCTTATTGATTTTGAGGTCACTAGGTCAAAAGTCAAGGTCACAGTGACCAGAAATAGTAAAATGGTTTTTGAATGATAACTCAAGAACGCATATGCCTAGGATCATGAAACTTCATGGGTAGATTGATCATGACTTGCAGATGACCCCAATTGATTCTGAGGTCACTAGGTCAAAGGTCAAGGTCACGGTGACCCTAAATAGTAAAATGGTTTCCGGATGATAACTCAAGAACACATACGCCTAGGATCATGAAACGTCATGGGTAGATTGATCATGACTCACAGATGACCCCTATTGATTTTGAGGTCACTAGGTCAAAGGTCAAGGTCACAGTGACCCGAAATAGTAAAATGGTTTTCGGATGATAACTCAAGAACGCATACACCTAGGATCATGAAACTTCATAGGTAGATTGATCATGACTTGCAGATGACTCCTATTGATTTTGAGGTCACAAGGTCAAAGGTCAAGGTCACAGTGACCCGAAATAGTAAAATGATTTTCGGATGATAACTCATGAACGCTTTTGCCTAGGATCATGACACTTCATAGGTACATTGATCGTGACCCGCAGATGACCCCTATTGATTTTCAGGTCACTAGTTTAAGTTAAGTATGAATGACTTTTACTTTATTTCCAGACTGCCAAATGGGTACCCTGGGAACACCGCTTTGTTCGCCGTGAAGTTGTCTAAGAGAGCACTGGGAGAGGCGTGAGAAACATGCATGAATTACATACTTTAAGACGTGTTTGGCTCATCTTCCAGTGTTAATACAAGAGACAATGTTTTTGTTTATTTTAACGAAAAGCTAAAAGTGTTACCGAGCAAAGTTTACTTTCTTATTTGTTAAGAGCTATATATAATGTTCTCTTTCAAAACTCAAACAATCTAAATTAAAGTGAGACTGATTAATTTTTATATGTGTTTAATTGTAATATGATGATAAAAATATGTTACAATAACACAAAATAGGCAAGAAAAATTATACATTGAAGACGATTTTCATAAATTGCAGCAAATTGAGACGAAGATATTTCGTACATATTTTCCTACAATAACCGGAGCATTCGTCTTTTTTATTAGGACCGGAGTTAGTGTTCGTGTGTCGTGTGAATAGATATCGTTGCAGGAAATTAAAATTGTGTCTTTGTGTCGTATGAACGAATCTACACTAAAACTAAATTTAGATTTACATCGTTCATGCATGATATACATGCTGGCGAATTCGACTGTACAGACATTTTCGATTTAAGAATTAAATATCTGGCTTATTTCGCATTTTTTGACACATATTCTTCTTAACTTCCTCTAATTTATATTGAAATATATGTATAATAAGTTTCTTACACATTGTATATAAATTCATAAATATTTGACCAAATCGTGCAGTCTCACTTTAACGTGTATTTAAACAGGTAAAAAGGTTATTTTATCACCATACAATTACATCAGGTAACTAAGTCCGCATACAATAGTTACAGTGGTAACAATGACAGTAAACGACAACTAAAACCAATGATAGAATGTTAAGTCGTAACAATTTAAGTGAGTAATATAACATACGATGTGACATTTCTTAACCATAAAACTTACTCGACCGGAAGTGCGTGTAGCTTAGCAACGCAGAAGTGCACGTTGGCGAGACACTCCTTCTTAAGAAGGTCAATGTGACCCGCGTGCAGGCGGTGATAGGGCAGATTTTTGAGAGCCCGGATGTTGTAGTCATCCTATCCGAAGCAATGGGGATGTGACGTCACTAAGCGGTCCTATTCAATTACCGCCCCTTTAGCGTTCGTGTACGGCTTTTTTCTTCCTGGAAAAGATCACTACAGCTTCTTTAAGCATTGTTCTCTGAAAACTGACCTGCATGCATGTGCGTAAAGTGTCTTCCAGTCAGGACGGCAATATCCGCCTTAACTGAATTTTCGCTAAGAAGAGACTTCCTTTAAACAAAAAAATACCTTAAAACGGAAAGTGTCGTTCCTGATTAGCCTGTGTAGACTGCACAGGCTTATGTGGGACGACACTGTACGCACATGCATGAAGTCAGTGTTCCTACAGCGAGACTTATATGGATACTCCCGAGCAAGCACATGAATTTGGTAACATGTATTTTCGGTGAAAATTTCGATTTTACAGGGAGTGAATTAATAAATCTAATATTAATTCTCTATTTAAAAATGACTTGCGGCAATTCGAAAAAAATGACATGTTTAAAAACTCATGATAAAAAGTTCCTCATTATACTTCTATATTGGAGGATAAAAAATTATCAAAGACTCACATAGCAAATTGCGCCTGATTGGCAAGTCAACGTATATTTTCATTTTTGCGTACTTGTTATTGTGATTATCTTTCTGATATTACGATTAACTGTCCATACATATCATAACAAAGCTCAATACTACCATTTGCCAAGGTTCCCGCGAAGAAATCCGCTAGGTTGCCTTGGGGAATCTTGTTCTGCGCATCATCTGCACAGTAGCGCTCGTGCTTAGCTTCCGTAAACTGACGGTGGTACCAGTTTACACGCGCGCACCGTTTGCACCGCGCTCAACTGCGATGAAAATAAAACAACACATCTGTTAATTATAGTCAATCACACAGCATTGAAAAAAACGCGCAGTGGGTGTATAGTACATGTACTGTTTAAATGCCTTGACTTATTACATGCAGAATGAAGCTAATTTACCAGTTCCGCGGATACTAAAGTCATAATCAAGTCACTGAAAGAAAATTGAACTAAGTGTTTCTATAACCGCTTTTTCTTAATTTTAATAATATGCGATGCTGATAATGCATTGGAAATCCCAATATAAATCGCCATAGTACATATAACATCATTGTCTTCTCATCAGCTCGACGTTCGTAAAACATTAAATTCAAACGAGAAAATAACAGTAAAGTTCAGTACCGATATATTGGTCGATGTCCGCCCGTATGCACACGAGAAGTAGAGGGGGCAGTCTGCGCATGGGCGGTGTCCAGTAGGTGTAGGCGTCATTTAATACGTCATCATCGCAGGAAAACACGTCATCAAGCTCCGCCTCGGTGATTCCGTTATTGGCTGAAGTAAAGATCCATATTGAACTGGATTTTTGCTAAATGAGACTTCCATTAATGTGCTGGCAAGTAGATAAACAAGTGATCATCGTTCTTGGAAAGCGGGTCCTATTGCATGTTCGAAAAGTGCCGTTCCAGATTAGCATGTGTGGTCCGGACAGGTTTATCAGGGAAGACATTTTCCGCTTTTATTTGGTTAGTATACAATCTCTTCTAAACAAAAATCCAGTTAAGGCCGAATTAAGTGCATTAAGGCCAGTTTTCTCAGAATAAGACTTAAATACAAGTGACTCAACCCCCACCTTAGGTAAAATATCCCAAGGCGCGACACACCAATATTCGGCCGTGCAGTTTCTCCAGACGACTGAACAGGAAGTCGACTGAGGTACGGACTGTCGTCTGCAGTACTGTCCGTGACGGCGGGTCGAACAAGCGCCAAAGCATGGCTTCGTCAAACGACAGCTGATCAGAATTGAACAAAATGTCAGTATAGCGTTATACAAAATGATTTATTGAAAAAAAAACCTAGCTGTGTAATTTATGGTTTGCATCAAACGTTCAAATTTCTGCTCACTTCAAACTTGTCGACTCATATGATCCTGATTGAAGACTTTTTGGACAGTACGGTTATAACTTGGGATAACCCATGAGATTGATTACTAAAAGAAAATAATGAATTCCCAATTAATTCAATGATGCTTTACTGACTAAAAAGTATTTTTGCTTGACATTTAATGTAAGATTACAAATACAACTGGCACTAATAAACTATTCATCTTTCAAAAAGAATGTTCTTTATCGTTCGGTGTCGGGCACTTCCGGAATGTGCTAAGCAGGATGTCCATCTGGATCAACTTCCGGTTCCGTTTCTCCGCCCACGACGACACAAGGCTGTTCCCGTTCCTCTGATCTAGTTCCGGGACCTGTATGTACCTATCCTCGTCAGGAAATAATTTCTATAAAAAACGGCAAACATGTATTACAATATTATAATGAAACATTTTGAGTTTGGTGAATTATTTTAAAGAATTCTTGGCGGCGTATATTTTAAGTGTATATCTACACATATTTCGAAGTCGTTTGGTATTAAAAAAAATATTCCTCAAAGAACAATCAAATAATAAATGTGGTCACCAGTGTTTTAAATAGTCAATGGGCACGTAGAAACAAAACTCTTCTCTATTTTTTGTAAACTGGAAAAACTGGTTCTAAGAGATATAAGAACTATACTGTTACCAATGCATATCTTAACGCTGAATGGGGCAGCCATTAGTGAACATATAGATTGAAATATACGGTAACCAATGC